>NC_088219.1:41794819-41822319 GCF_036934945.1 Oncorhynchus masou masou
AAGCATAGACTGTAAAGCATATACTGTAAAGCATAGACTGTAAAGCATAGACTGTAAAGCAAATACTGTAAAGCAAATACTGTAAAGCATAGACTGTAAAGCATAGACTGTAAAGCATAGACTGTAAAGCAAATACTGTAAAGCATAGACTGTAAAGCATAGACTGTAAAGCATAGACTGTAAAGCATAGACTGTAAAGCATAGACTGTAAAGCATATACTGTAAAGCATAGACTGTAAAGCATATACTGTAAAGCATAGACTGTAAAGCATAGACTGTAAAGCAAATACTGTAAAGCATAGACTGTAAAGCATAGACTGTAAAGCATATACTGTAAAGCATAGACTGTAAAGCATAGACTGTAAAGCATATACTGTAAAGCATAGACTGTATAGCATAGACTGTAAAGCATAGACTGTAAAGCATAGACTGTATAGCATAGACTGTAAAGCATAGACTGTAAAGCATAGACTGTAAAGCAAATACTGTAAAGCATAGACTGTAAAGCATAGACTGTAAAGCATAGACTGTAAAGCATATACTGTAAAGCATAGACTGTAAAGCATAGACTGTAAAGCATAGACTGTAAAGCATAGACTGTAAAGCATAGACTGTAAAGCATATACTGTAAAGCATATACTGTAAAGCAAATACTGTAAAGCAAATACTGTAAAGCATATACTGTAAAGCATAGACTGTAAAGCATAGACTGTAAAGCATATACTGTAAAGCATAGACTGTAAAGCATATACTGTAAAGCATAGACTGTAAAGCAAATACTGTAAAGCAAATACTGTAAAGCATATACTGTAAAGCATAGACTGTAAAGCATAGACTGTAAAGCATAGACTGTAAAGCATAGACTGTAAAGCATAGACTGTAAAGCATATACTGTAAAGCTTAGACTGTAAAGCTTAGACTGTAAAGCATAGACTGTAAAGCATAGACTGTAAAGCATAGACTGTAAAGCATAGACTGTAAAGCATAGACTGTATAGCATAGACTGTAAAGCATATACTGTAAGGCATAGACTGTAAAGCATAGACTGTAAAGCATAGACTGTAAAGCATAGACTGTAAAGCATAGACTGTAAAGCATAGACTGTAAAGCATATACTGTAAAGCATAGACTGTAAAGCATAGACTGTAAAGCATAGACTGTAAAGCATATACTGTAAAGCATAGACTGTAAAGCAAATACTGTAAAGCAAATACTGTAAAGCATATACTGTAAAGCATAGACTGTAAAGCATAGACTGTAAAGCATAGACTGTAAAGCATAGACTGTAAAGCATAGACTGTAAAGCATAGACTGTATAGCATATACTGTACCTATGTCTGGATTTGATTAGAGCTTTGATGGCATGAAAGTTCAAGCCTGAGCCTGATGAGCCCTACTTTAAAAGACATTTTATGATCCCAACCCAAAACCCCCAAATGATTGTGCCATTATCCAATACATAGCCTATGATATATAGGCTACCGCACATTACGCACGACAGAAAACCAAAAGCCCAAAGTAGTAGCTATACTCTCTTGGATGAATACATTAAACAAGCTCCAGTAGCCTAATCTTTTTCAGTGTGGACTGTAGCCTATTACTGTAATTGTATTGTATTATACTGTATTATACTGTATTATATTGTATTATACTGTATTATAATGTATTATACTGTATTGTATTGTATTATACTGTATTGTATTGTATTATACTGTATTGTATTGTATTATACTGTAATTGTATTGTATTATACTGTATTATACTGTATTGTATTATACTGTATTACACTGTATTGTAATATACTGTATTATACTGTATTGTATTATACTGTATTATACTGTAATTGTATTGTATTATACTGTATTATACTGTATTGTACTGTATTGTATTATACTGTATTATACTGTCTTGTATTATACTGTATTATACTGTATTGTATTGTATTATACTGTATTGTATTATACTGTATTATACTGTATTGTATTGTATTGTATTATACTGTATTATACTGTATTGTACTGTATTGTATTATACTGTATTATACTGTATTTTATTATACTGTATTATACTGTATTGTATTATACTGTATTGTATTATACTGTATTGTATTGTATTATTTGGACTGGGATTTTGGACTTCCTTCAAACCATGGAATGCAGGTGCAGGATATGCGTCCTACAAAGTTACAATTATAGGCCTATTATACAATTTTATAATTAGTAGGCTGACACATATACAGTACCAGTCAAAAGTTTGGACACATCTACTCATTCAAGGGTTTTTCTTTATTTGGACTATTTTCTACATTGTAGAATAATAGTGAAGACATCAAAACTATGAAATAACACATATGGAACCATGTAGGAACCAAAAAAGTGTTAAACAAATCAAAATGTATTTTATATTTGAGAATCTTCAAAGGAGCCACCCTTTGCCTTGATGAAAGCTTTGCCCACACATGGAATCATGTAGTAACCAAAAAAGTATTAAACAAATCCAAAAATATATATAATATATTAATATATATTTATAATATATTAAATCTGAGATTCTTCAAAGTAGCCACCGTTTTCCTTGATGACAGCGTTGCACACTCTTGGCATTCTCTCATCCAGTTTCATGAGGAATGCTTTTCCCACAATCTTGAAGTAGTTCCCACATATGCTGAGCACTTGTTGGCTGCTTTTCCTTCGCTCAGCGGTCCAACTCCTCCCAAACCATCTCAACTGGGTTGAGGTCAGGTCATTATGGAGGCCAGGTCATCTGATACAAGCACTCCATCACTCTCCTTCTTGGTCAAATAGCCCTTACACAGCCTGGAGGTGTGTTTTGGGTCATTGACCTGTTGTAAAATAAATTATAGTCCTACTAAGTACAAACCAGATGGAATGACGTATCGCTGCAGAATGCTGTGGTAGCCATGCTGGTTAAGTGTCTATTGAATTCTAAATAAATCACAGACAGTGTCACCAGCAATGCACCCCCACACCTCCTCCTCCATGCTTCACAGTAGGAACCACACATGCAGAGATGATCCGTTTACCTACTCTGCGTCTCACAAAGATACATTGGTTGGAAACATAAATCTCCCATTTGGCCTCGTCAGAGCAAAGAACAGATTTCTACCAGTCTAGTTTCTTGGCCCAAGCAAATCTCTTCTTCTTATTGGTGTCCTTTAGTAGTGGTTCTTTGCAGCAATTCGACCACGAAGGCCTGATTCACGCAGTCTCCCCTGAACAGTTGATGTTGAGATGTGTCTGTTACTTGAACTCCGTGAAGCATTTTTCTGGGCTGCAATCTGAGGTGCAGTTAATTGCCTATTTCTGAGGCTTTTAACTCTAATGGACTTATCCTCTGCAGCAGCTTTAACTCCTGGTTTTCCTTTCTTGTGGCAGTTCTCATGAGAGCCAGTTTTCCCACTTGATGTTTTTCTTCGACTGCACTTGAAGAAATTTTCCGGATTGACTGACCTTGATTTCTCAAGTAATGATGAACTGTAATTTCTCTTTGCTTATTTGAGCTGTTCTTGCCATAATATGGACAAATAGGGCTATCTTATGTATACCAACCTTGACACAGCACAACTGATGGTCTCAAGCGTATTAAGGAAAGAAATTCCACAAAATAACTTTTAACAAGGCACACCTATTAATTGAAATGCATTCCAGGTGACTACCTCATGAAGCTGGTTGAGAGAATGGTTACTACATATGGCACCATATCCCCCATATAGAACAATACTTTCATAGTTTTGATGTCTTCACTACGATTCTATGATGTAGAAAATAGTCCAAACAAAGAAATATATGTATGTATACAATGTAATGTATACAATGCATTTGGAAAGTATTCAGACCCCTTCACTTTTTCCACATTTTGTTACGTTACAGCCTCATTCTAAAATTGATTCAATTGTTCCCCCCCTCAATCTACACACATTACCCCATAATGCAAAGTAAAAACACGTTTTTAGAAATGTTAGCAAATGTATAAAATAAAACAAACGTAAATATCACATTTACATAAGTATTCAGACCCTTTAATCAGTACTTTGTTGAAGCACCCTTGTCAGTGATTACACCCTCAAGTCTTCTTGGGTATGACGCTACAAGCATGGCACACCTGTATTTGGGGAGTTTCTCCCATTTCTCTCTTCAGATCCTCTGAAGCTTTGTCAGGTTGGATGGGGAGTGTCACTGCACAGCTATTTTTGGGTCTCTCCAGAGAGGTTCGATCAGGTTCAAGTCTAGGATGTTCGATAGGGTTGAAGTCCGGGCTCTGGCTGGGCCACTCAAGGACATTCAGAGACTTGTCCCGAAAGCCACTCCTGCGTTGTCTTGGCTGTGTGCTTAGGGTTGCTGTCCTGTTGGAAGGTGAACCTTCGCCTCAGTCTTAGGTCCAGAGCGCTTTGGAGCAGGTTTTCATCAAAGGATCTCTCTGTACTTTCCTCCATTCATCTTTCCCTCGATCCTGACTAGTCTCCCAGTCCCTGTCACTGAAAAACATCCCCACAGTATATGATGCTGCCACCACCATGCTTCACCGTAGGGATGGTGCCAGGTTTCCTCCAGATGGGACGCTTGGCATTCAGGCCAAAAAGTTCAATCTTGGTTTCATCAGACCAGAGAATCTTGTTTCTCATGGTCTGAGAGTCCTTTAGGTGCATTTTGGCAAACTCCAAGCGGGGTTTCATGTGCCTTTTACTGAGGAGTGGCTTCCGTCTGGCAACTCTACCATAAAGACCTGATTGGTGGAGTGCTGCAGATATGGTTGTCCTTCTGGAAGGTTCTCCCATCTCCACAAAGGAACTCTGTCAGAGTGGCCATCAGGTTCTTGGTCACCTCCCTGACAAAGGCCCTTCTCCCAGAATTGCTCAGTTTGGCCGGACGGCCAGCTCTAGGAAGAATCTTGGTGGTTCCACTGTGTTCTTGGGGACCTTCAATGCTGCAGACATTTTTTGGTACCCTTCCCCAGATCTGTGCCATGACACAATCCTGTCTCGGAGCTCTACAGATAATTCCTTCGACCTCATGGCTTGGTTTTTGCTCTGACATGCACTGTGAACTGTGGGACCTTATATAGACAGGTGTGTGCCTTTCCAAATCATGTCCAATCAATTGAATTTACCACAGGTGGACTCCAATGAAGTTGTAGAAACATCAAGGAAACAGGATGCACCTGAGCTGAATTTCGAGTCTCATATCAAAGGGTCAATTAGGTATCTGTTTTAAATGTTTAATACATTTGCAAAAATGTCTAAAAAACAGTTGTGGAAAATGTGGGAAAAGGGAAGGGGTCTGAAAACATTCTGAATGCACAGTGTAAATATATACTGTATGTGTGTGTAAGAGACGAGGCTATTTTAGTGAGACTTCTTTCTTCTTCTGTCATTGTGACTAACACAGGATGTGGCCCATGTGGTTCAGTTGGTAGAGCATGCAATGCCAAGTTTCTGGGTTCAATTCTGGAGGGGGACCAGTACAAACAGAAAAGTACGAGAATGTTCACTACTATCTAAGTCCATCTGGACCCTGTAGGTAGTCTCTGGACGACAATGTATACGCTCACTACTATCTAAGTCCATCTGGACCCTGTAGGTAGTCTATGGACGACAATGTATACGCTCACTACTATCTAAGTCCATCTGGACCCTGTAGGTAGTCTATGGACGACAATGTATACGCTCACTACTATCTAAGTCCATCTGGACCCTGTAGGTAGTCTATGGACGACAATGTATACGCTCAACACTATCTAAGTCCATCTGGACCCTGTAGGTAGTCTATTGACAAATATGAGACAAATCTATGTTTTGGTTTAGTTTCCCTGGCACTGTTTTCAAATGATCACATTTTAGCATTTGTGGCACAAATCTCATGCAAGCCATGGTAGCTATATTAGTGTTTTGGATGTGTGGTTCCCCATAAGGACAATGTACTTACTGAAGGCCTGTTGGCTGTTCCATTCCCATGGCTTCCAAATGCAGGGTAATCTACCTTCTGAGCCATTCGGGATTCCTTCTGCAGCCTGTAGGGGGCAACATTATTCTGGGACATTAGAAATGGAGAGCCTGGAGAAAGAACAGTATGCAAAATATCCCAAAGCAACTGGACTAAGGATTTGTCCCAATGGCAACCTATTCCCTATATAATGCACTTATTTCACCTTCTGGGCCCTGGTCAAATGTAGTGCACCATAGGGAATAGGGTGCCATTTGGGATGCAAATGAACAGTGCTCTGCTTCAATTCATCCTTCATACCTCCCAATGGCACCATATCCCCCATATAGAACAATACGTTTGAGCAAAGATTTATGGATCCTGGTCAAATTGAAATCCATAAGGCTGTGGGATCCGCTCGGCATGCAACCTAACAGTGCAGTGCTCCATAGGGCTGTGGGATCCGCTCGGCATGCAACCTAACAGTGCAGTGCTTCATAGGGCTGTGGGATCCGCTCGGCATGCAACCTAACAGTGCAGTGCTTCATAGGGCTGTGGGATCCGCTCGGCATGCAACCTAACAGTGCAGTGCTCCATAGGGCTGTGGGATCCGCTCGGCATGCAACCTAACAGTGCAGTGCTTCATAGGGCTGTGGGATCCGCTCGGCATGCAACCTAACAGTGCAGTGCTTCATAGGGCTGTGGGATCCGCTCGGCATGCAACCTAACAGTGCAGTGCTCCATTGGGCTGTGGGATCCGCTCGGCATGCAACCTAACAGTGCAGTGCTCCATAGGGCTGTGGGATCCGCTCGGCATGCAACCTAACAGTGCAGTGCTCCATAGGGCTGTGGGATCCGCTCGGCATGCAACCTAACAGTGCAGTGCTTCATAGGGCTGTGGGATCCGCTCGGCATGCAACCTAACAGTGCAGTGCTTCAATTTATTTGAACCTGTATTTAACTAGAAAAGTCAGTTAAAGAACAGATTCTTATTTTACAATGAAGGCCTAACCCGGCCAAACCCTCCCCTAACCCGGACGACGCTGGGCCAATTGTGCACCGTCTTATAGGACTCCCAATCACGGCTGGTTGTGATACAGCCCAGGATCGAACCAGGATCTGTAGTGACGCCTTAGTTGTCAAAATGGAGTAACACCATGCGTCTGTAACTAGAATGTTACTGTCTGATGTCTTACCTGACCCAGAAAACTGAAGCCAAGATCAGGCCCGCGGCGCCAAAGACGACACACACAGAGATCATAACTGCAGAGGTGGACACAAACAGAGAAGAGGATAGAGTGAACACAAGATACACAAAGGATGAGAAATGGTGTGTGAAATTGAATCACTTTCAATAGTTCTGTATATTTGCATCATACTAAGGCAGTTTAGTAGGGCTGGCCTGGGTGCTCCGTGCTGCTCCTACATCATGAACGTGTCTCTACTTTCAACTCATGAAGCCACTTACTGACGAGGAGATTGTCCTTGGAGGTGTATGGGACGGCTATGAGGCCATCAGGTCCTCCAACCCTCCCCAGAGCCCCGGTGGCAGGCTGGGGGGCCTGGGTGGAGGGCTGGGTGGTGTTGGGCTGCCCTGCCGAGGGTTGGACCTGCCCTCTCATTCTGGGAGCCTCTGTCTGAGTCCTAGCTGCCTTGGAGTGGGTGTCTGGGAGAGAAAGAGAGAGATTGAAAGATTAAGAGAGAGAGAGAGAGAGGTAGAGAGAGAGAGAGAGGTAGAGAGAGAGAGAGAGAGAGATTAAAGGATTAAGCGCGCGCGAGAGAGAGTGAAAGAGACATTAATATTGTTGTGGTGTAGATAATGTTTTGGATGTAGCCACACGCATCTATAGAAAAGTGACTGAAACCTCTGAAAGAACAAAAATGCATAGAAATGCATTCAGAATGTAAGGCTCACCTGATTGTTTTGATTGTTTGACCTCAGACACTTCCTGTTTGGCAATGACAGAGTGAAGGAAGTCAATCTCTTCATCGAGATCAGAGAAGGATGTGACTTTACCTGAGGAGAAAGACAGGGGAAGATAGAACCGTGAGTCTGTGTGAACATAATACCTGGTTCAGGATATGAAGAGGTTTTATTGTCACATGCACCAGATAGGTGCAGTGAAATGTCTTGTTTTACAGGGGTAGCCATAGTAGTATGGCACCCCTGGAGCAAATTAGGGTTAAGTGCCTTGCTCAAGGGCACATCTACAGATTTTTCACCTTGCTGGCTCAGGTATTCCAAGCAGCGACCTTTCGGCCCAACAGTCTCACCTCTAGGATACATATGCATTGTACTTCTACATTTGGGAGTTGGTAACCATATAAATGAGAACAGCGTGGTGTGTGAAAGAGCATTATTTAGACGAAACAGGGCATCCTGCGTGTCTGAAGAAATAAGCCTGTGTGGTGTTGTGTGACTGCAGGTGTATGAAGCAGACCACGGGAGAGTGTTCGTTTGTTTGTGTGTGTGTATGATGGACAGAGAGTGTGCCAGTGTGTGTTTGTTTGGGATGCAGTGAAAAGGAGACAAAGCCAGGGTGTTGTTCCAACAGCTCTGTCGGCCAGACAGTAGGCCACATTCCAGAACTGGGCCACAGTTCTCCCTGGTTACCAGGGTACGTAGTGTGTGTGTGGCCAGGGGATGGAGCCCGGCAGGGGGCTTGTGCGATCACCTCGCCCCCCCCCCGACTCGGCCCTGCTCTCACACACACACACACACACACACACACACACACACACACACACACACACACACACACACACACACACACACACACACAGCCCTAAATCTCACTCAGCTGAGTGCTAATGGTGATGAGAAATGGCTAATCTCACCCACTCCATTGTGGAGCATTTCCATTCAGGATTTACCCCAGTGCTTAGACGTTTCTGTTTCCATCTACGCAGGCCGGCACCCGTGGCTGACTGAGCCATGGCTCCGGCAGACCTGCTCTCACTTGGGGCCGAAGCCCGGCCACTGGTCCTTTTCAGCAACATTTACATAACAAGGGCTAACTGTGAACTTTAACACCTTCCCACAAAGCAACTGTTTTGCTTATGCGGAGGTTGTTGATTCTGCTCTTCACAAGTCCTCACCGTCGGCCCTCGCTGTGGAAAATACTGTTTCCCTCGTAGTGTTGTAGACACTAGTGTAACCGTCAAAACGCAGCAGGTTACTCCAAAAGACCAGGGAATTCCACACTGTTTACATGGCGAGCTAAATATGATTGAGATTCAGTACTGGAATGCTGTAGTGAAACAGCATGAGCCATGTCGCCGCCCGAGCCACCGTGGTGAACATGCTTAATGTACAGTCTGACCGGGTTTGTATCAGCGAAAGCTCTGTCTCATTAATGATGAAGGCGGTATTGTCCTCTCCAGAAGGGCGGCCATCTGGCGGTGGTAATGTGCGTGATATGACGTGGCTGCACTTTCACTCCGTGCTTTGTTACCCCTCTATCCCTGGACATTTAGTGTGCTCCACAGCAGGTGTCAGTGGGGGCGGGTCATGCCATCTGTACTCTGCAGGTGGTGGAGTGCTCCAAGTGTGCCAGTGTACTTGCCAGCAAGAGCACTATTTCTACCCTACTTCGTTAGCCAACTGCAAAGTCTGACGAAAAAGGACAACATGAGAAAGAACATGAGAACTTTCCTGAGATATTGTGAATGGTGTGAGTACAGGAGTGAAAGGGGACATGTAAGAATCTGTGTGTATTACATCAAGTTGGCAAGATGCAGCAGAGTATGAAAACGTTATATGAAGTGGCATTGTTTAAAGTGGCAAATTGATGTAATAAATGTATCACTAGCCACTTTAAACAATGCCACTTAATATAATGTTTTCATACCCTGCATTACTCATCTCATTTGTATATACTGTACTCTATACCACCTACTGCATCTTGCCTATGCCGTTCTGTACCATCACTCATTCATATATGTTATGTACATGTTATTTATCCCTTTACACTTGTGTGTATAAGGTAGTTGTTGTGAAATTGTTTAGGTTAGATTACTCGTTGGTTATTACTGCATTGTCGGGAACTAGAAGCACAAGCATTTCGCTACACTCGCATTAACCTCTGCTAACCATGTGTGTGTGAAATCAAATTTGATTTGATTTGGAACCACAGAAAATGGAGCGGGTATTTGTATGTTTTTTGTCTGAGTGAGAGGGTCTAGTACAGAGACAGCAGGAACGAGGAAATGGAGCAGGTATTTGTATGTTTTTGTCTGAGTGAGAGTGTCTAGTACAGAGACAGCAGGAACGAGGAAATGGACGCGAGTGTCAGTAGACTAAGCATACACCTCTCCTTGTGTCGGAGAGCAGGTTTTGGCAACAGCTTGATAATTACCCACAACCCCCCAATATCATGATAATTACCCATAACCCCCCAATAGGTGTCCAGTGGGGCGGTAAGTTACTGCAAACAAACAATAAACAAGTAAACAGTGACCCATCTGTGAGGTTCTCTTACTCCACTTACAAGACATTTACAGCACATTGATTTACAGTAATCTCCCATTCCTCACGCTGGCTACACCAGGACAACACAATCAGTTACCGATCATTTCAGAATACAACATGAAGACTCATACTGACATTTGTATTTCCAGTGGGGGCTGCCCTGCTCTTGTTAGTGAAAGGAAAGGTCTTTAAAGGAACACTGAATGAAAGTTACATTACTACACGACTACATTACTGCACGACTGCATTACTGCACGACCGCATTACCGCACGACTGCATTACTGCACGACCGCACAAAAACATTACCGCATGACTGCATTACCGCACGACTGCATTACTGCACGACTACATTACTGCATTACTGCACGACTACATTACTGCACGACCACACGATTACATTACCGCACGACTACATTACCACCACGACTACATTACAGAACGACAACATTACAGCACGACTACATTACCGCACGACTACATTACCGCACGACTGCATTACTGCACGACTACATTACCACACGACTACATTACCGCACGACTGCATTACCGCACGACTACATTACAGCACGACTACATTACAGCACGACTACATTACTGCACGACTACATTACAGCACGACTGCACGACTACATTACTGCACGACTACATTACAGCACGACTGCACGACTACATTACTGCACGACTACATTACCGCACGACTGCACGACTACATTACCGCACTAATACATTACAGCACAACTACATTACTACATTACTGCACGACTACATTACTGCACGACTGCATGACTACATTACTGCATGACTACATTACAGCACGACTGCATTACTGCACGACTACATTACTGCACGACTACATTACTGCACGACTACGTTACTGCACGACTACGTTACAGCACGACTGCATTACTGCACGACTACATTAGAGCACGACTACATTAGAGCACGACTACATTACTGCACGACTACATTACTGCACGACTACATTACAGCACGACTACATTACTGCACGACTGCACGACTACATTACTGCACGACTACATTACTGCACGACTGCACGACTGCATTACTGCACGACTGCATTACTGCACGACTGCATTACTGCACGACTACATTACTGCACGACTACATTACTGCACGACTACATTACTGCGACTACACTTACTGCCGCGACTACATTACTGCACGACTACATTACTGCATTACGACTACATTACTGCACGCACTACATTACAGCACGACTGCATTACTGCACGACTACATTACAGCACGACTACATTACTGCACGACTGCACAACTACATTACAGCACGACTACATTACTGCACGACTACATTACTGCACGACTACATTACAGCACGACTGCACGACTACATTACTGCACGACTACATTACAGCACGACTGCACGACTACATTACTGCACGACTACATTACTGCACGACTGCACGACTACATTACCGCACGACTGCACGACTACATTACCGCACGAATACATTACAGCACGACTGCATTACTACATTACTGCACGACTACATTACTGCACGACTACATTACTGCACGACTGCATTACTGCACGACTACATTACGGCACGACTACATTACGTCACGACTACATTACTGCACGACTGCATTACGGACTACATTACTGACACGACTACATTACTGCACGACTACATTACTGCACGACTACATTACTGCACGACTGCATTACTGCACGACTGCATTACTGCATTACTGACTGCATTACTGCGACTACATTACTGCACGACTACATTACTGCACGACTACATTACTGCACGACTACATTACTGCACCTACATTACATTACTGCACGACTACATTACAGCACGACTACATTACTGCACGACTACATTACTGCACGACTACATTACAGCACGACTACATTACTGCACGACTGCACGACTACATTACCGCACGACTACATTACTGCACGACTACATTACTGCACGACTACATTACCGCACGACTACATTACCGGCACGACTACATTACCGCACGACTACATTACAGCACGACTACATTACTGCACGACTACATTACTTACTGCACGACTACATTACATTACGCACGCGACTGCACGACTACATTACCACGCACGAATACATTACAGCACGACTGCATTACTACATTACTGCACGACTACATTACTGCACGACTACATTACTGCACGACTACATTACAGCACGACTACATTACCGCACACGACTACATTACCGCACGACTGCATTACTGCACGACTACATTACTGCGACTACATTACAACCGCGACTGCATTACTGCACGACTGCATTACACGCGACTGCATTACTGCACCACTACACTGCATTACTGCACGCGACTACATTACTGCACGACTACATTACAGCCGCGACTACATTACTGCACGACTACATTACTGCACGACTACATTACAGCACGACTACATTACTGCACGACTGCATTACTGCACGACTACATTAGGGCACGACTACATTACTGCACAACTACATTACTGCACGACTACATTACAGCACGACTACATTACTGCACGACTACATTACTGCACGACTACATTAGGGCACGACTACATTACTGCACGACTGCACGACTACATTACTGCACGACTACATTACAGCACGACTACATTACTGCACGACTACATTACTGCACGACTGCATTACTGCACGACTGCATTACTGCACGACTGCATTACTGCACGACTACATTACAGCACGACTACATTACAGCACGACTACATTACAGCACGACTACATTACAGCACGACTACATTACTGCACGACTACATTACTGCACGACTGCATTACTGCACAACTACATTACTGCACGACTACATTACTGCACGACTACATTACAGCACGACTACATTACAGCACGACTACATTACAGAACGACTACATTACTGCACGACTACATTACTGCACGACTACATTACTGCACGACTGCACGAATACATTACTGCACGACTACATTACTGCACGACTGCATGACTGCCTTACTGCACGACTGCATTACAGCACGACTACATTACAGCACGACTACATTACAGCACGACTACATTACTGCACGACTGCATTACTGCACGACTGCATTACAGTACGACTACATTACAGCACGACTACATTACTGCACGACTACATTACTGCACGACTACATTACTGCACGACTACATTACTGCACGACTTCATTACTGCACGACTGCATTACTGCACGACTACATTACTGCACGACTACATTACAGCACGACTACATTACTGCACGACTGCATTACTGCACGACTACATTACAGCACGACTACATTACTGCAGGACTGCACAACTACATTACAGCACGACTACATTACTGCACGACTACATTACTGCACGACTACATTACAGCACGACTGCACGACTGCACGACTACATTACTGCACGACTACATTACAGCACGACTGCACGACTACATTACTGCACGACTACATTACTGCACGACTGCACGACTACATTACCGCACGACTGCACAACTACATTACCGCACGACTACATTACAGCACGACTGCATTACTACATTACTGCACGACTACATTACTGCACGACTGCATTACTGCACGACTACATTACAGCACGACTACATTACGGCACGACTACATTACTGCACGACTGCATTACGGCACGACTACATTACTGCACGACTACATTACAGCACGACTGCATTACTGCACGACTGCATTACAGCACGACTGCATTACTGCACGACTGCATTACTGCACGACTGCATTACTGCACGACTACATTACTGCACGACTACATTACAGCACGACTACATTACTGCACGACTACATTACAGCACGACTGCATTACTGCACGACTGCATTACTGCACGACTACATTACTGCACGACTACATTACTGCACGACTACATTACTGCACGACTACATTAGGGCACGACTACATTACTGCACGACTGCACAACTACATTACTGCACGACTACATTACAGCACGACTACATTACTGCACGACTACATTACTGCACGACTACACTACTGCACGACTGCACGACTACATTACTGCACGACTACATTACTGCACGACTACATTACTGCACGACTGCATTACTGCATTACAGCACGACTACATTACAGCACGACTACATTACAGCACGACTACATTACTGCATTACATTACTGCACGACTGCATTACTGCACGACTGCATTACTGCACGACTACATTACAGCACGACTACATTACTGCACGACTGCTGCACACATTACTGCATTACTGCGACTACATTACTGCACGACTACATTACTGCACGACTACATTACAGCACGACTACATTACAGAACGACTACATTACTGCACGACTACATTACTGCACGACTGCACGACTACATTACTGCACGACTACATTACTGCACGACTGCATGACTGCATTACTGCACGACTGCATTACAGCACGACTACATTACAGCACGACTACATTACTGCACGACTACATTACTGCACGACTGCATTACTGCACGACTGCATTACAGCACGACTACATTACAGCACGACTACATTACAGCACGACTACATTACTGCACGACTACATTACTGCACGACTGCACAACTACATTACTGCACGACTACATTACTGCACGACTACATTACAGCATGACTGCACGACTACATTACTGCACGACTACATTACTGCACGACTACATTACTGCACGACTGCATGACTACATTACTGCACGACTACATTACAGCACGACTACATGGCTTCCAATATTACAGTTGATCTCACTGACTTATATTTCTCGGGGGGAGGGGTCATTCTTAGGGTCTACTGCTGCCCTCTTGTGGCTAAGTGAACAATGCACCGGAGAGTATTTTCAACAGGCCCTCCAATATCCTGCACGAGGCAAGAACATGCTCGACACCACATGGCTTCCTCTTGACCACACACGGGCAAGCCGGCCCAGGTTTGTATTCTGGTCGGAGGTACTTAGTCATCCTCCCTACTCTTCCATCCTCAACAACACATCTCTCTCTCTCCATGTTCACACTTGCAGTGGCTACGCAGCACCATTGACATGTGTGTAAAACACAGCATAAAACTACTTTCAAGTGAATTATTCATCCCTCCAACCGGAACACCAAACGGTGAATATCCTGTATTTATTTTTAAGAACACAGACTTAGGTCTGACTATGGAGGGGTCAGTCTGACCACAGTTTTACATGCTGTTGATGACCAAGGTAGAATCACCTACATGGACAAGAAGTGACACAGTCAATAAACATAGTCACGCACACACACACACAGTCCCTGGGTACAGCTCTGCTATCAGTACATACTGGGTGTATACATATCTAGTTCCCCTGACTGTTTCACAGCGTTGCTACCAGGAAAAGGCCAGGCTCCAAGGCAGGGAGTGTTTACCTATGGGAGTGTACGCCTTGATGTCAAACACAGGCTTGTCCTACACACATAGACTACGGTTCCACTCACTATACTCACCTCGCTCCTGGAAATTACCTACCCTCTCACCTCTGCTCCTCAGGCCATCATGGCGCCCACGGAAAAACAGTCCTACTCTTACTTTTCTGATGGCATGCATATTGTGCCTACCCATGACAACTTGACCAACATACAAAGCATGGCACCTACACTCACATATCTGTGTATCAGTGTGTCTGTGTGCTTGTGAAAAAGAAAAAAAAGATGAAGTACGTGAGTGTGCGTTTGTGTAAATGTGTCTGTATTACATGCTGCTGTGGAGTGCCTTTGTTTCCTGCTCTCACCCTGCTGCTCTCTCATGCATAGTCTAAGACATCCGGGCTGCCACATTGAATAATGTATCCGTTTCCATCCCTCTAGGGCCCACAGAAGCCCCTCTCTGGTGCCACTCTGTCTGGGCGGGTTTCTCTCTCGGTGTACAACACACATGGCTGGACTGGAAGAACCACAGAAACCTGTCTCAATAGATAAGGCCTATGGAAGACAAGAATATGCTACAACAATAAGCTCAAATATGTTTAGCACGTAGAAGGAGCATAAAAGCAAAGGCTTTGAATGGCGATTTGAACTGATTTCTGATCTCTGGGATTTGGAGTAAATCTCCATTGAAGTACACCTGATCCTGTACATGGGCGCTATGACTGACAGACAGATGGCTAACCTGCCGACAGACAGACAGACAGATGGCTAACCTGCCGACAGACAGACAGACGGCTAACCTGCCGACCGACAGACAGACAGATGGCTAACCTGCCGACCGACAGACAGACGGCTAACCTGCCGACCGACAGACAGACAGACGGCTAACCTGCCGACCGACAGACAGACGGCTAACCTGCCGACAGACAGACAGACGGCTAACCTGCCGACAGACAGATGGCTAACCTGCCGACCGACAGACAGATGGCTAACCTGCCGACCGACAGACAGATGGCTAACCTGCCGACCGACAGACAGATGGCTAACCTGCCGACCGACAGACAGACGGCTAACCTGCCGACCGACAGACAGACGGCTAACCTGCCGACCGACAGACAGACAGATGGCTAACCTGCCGACAGACAGACAGACAGATGGCTAACCTGCCGACCGACAGACAGACAGATGGCTAACCTGCCGACAGACAGACAGACAGATGGCTAACCTGCCGACCGACAGACAGACGGCCAACCTGCCGACCGACAGACAGATGGCTAACCTGCCGACAGACAGATGGCTAACCTGCCGACCGACAGACAGACGGCTAACCTGCCGACCGACAGACAGACAGATGGCTAACCTGCCGACCGACAGACAGACAGATGGCTAACCTGCCGACCGACCGACCAACAGATGGCTAACCTGCCGACAGACAGATGGCTAACCTGCCGACCGACAGACAGACGGCTAACCTGCCGACCGACAGACAGACAGATGGCTAACCTGCCGACAGACAGACAGACAGATGGCTAACCTGCCGACCGACAGACAGACAGATGGCTAACCTGCCGACAGACAGACAGACAGATGGCTAACCTGCCGACCGACAGACAGACGGCCAACCTGCCGACCGACAGACAGACGGCTAACCTGCCGACAGACAGACAGATGCTAACCTGCCGACCGACAGACAGACGGGCTAACCTGCCGACCGACAGACAGACAGATGGCTAACCTGCCGACCGACAGACAGACAGATGGCTAACCTGCCGACCGACCGACCAACAGATGGCTAACCTGCCGACCGACAGACAGACAGACGGCTAACCTGCCGACCGACAGACAGACGGCTAACCTGCCGACCGACAGACAGACAGATGGCTAACCTGCCGACCGACAGACAGACAGACGGCTAACCTGCCGACCGACCGACAACATGATTCCATGATTCCATTTTGGTTACAACATGATTCCATGTGTATTATTACATAGTTTTTATGTCTTCACTATTCAAAAACCCTGGAATGAGTAGGTGTGTCCAAACATTTGACTGGTGCTGTATACTGGTGCTGTATACTCCCCTATCGAGTCGAGAACCCAGGCCACCAGCACCAATGATGTACACCCTAACCACATTCCCAATAAGGAACATCTCTCGATGAGCTTATTGGACCAGTATAGTTAGGCCCTGTCCAGAATAAACACAAACCCCTCGTCCCTTGGCACTTGTATAGATCTGAAACTACTTGATAGGTGTAATAGGGTGAACGCACTTTGAAGTCAATCTCATCTCTGTTAATAAAAGTACACTCACGACATGTGTTGGTATTGATCACAGTGATTCAGGAGTATCATTTAAAAACAGGTTAACGTGCCCCACCAACGAGACAACGAGACAGAAAGCTCTTACATTGCTGCAATAAGTCCATCAAATCAGCGAGGAGAATTGTCCGATTCATCTACACCTGACACAGACATGGTGGTGTGGCAGGAAGATCAGAGTGCCGTGAACCAAGAGGTTGTGAGTTCAAAGTTATAGTTAGCTGGGTGTGGACAGCAGAGGGGGATTAGAGTAACACAGGATTAGACTATAGCACAGAGAGAGGGAGAAATAAGGACAGATCGATGCAAAAGAGGGAGAGAGGAAGAGAGATTGATAGGGAGAAGGAGGGAGAGAGATAGAAAGGGAGAAGGAGGGAGAGAGATAGAAAGGGAGAAGGAGGGAGAGAGAGATAGAAAGGGAGAAGGAGGGAGAGAGAGATAGAAAGGGAGAAGGAGGGAGAGAGAGATAGAAAGGGAGAAGGAGAGAGAGAGAGATCGAAAGGGAGAAGGAGAGAGAGAGAGATCGAAAGGGAGAAGGAGGGAGAGAGAGATCGAAAGGGAGAAGGAGGGAGAGAGAGATCGAAAGGGAGAAGGAGGGAGAGAGATGACGGGAAGGGAGAAGGAGGGAGAGATGACGGGAAGGGAGAAGGAGGGAGAGGGATGACGGGAAGGGAGAAGGAGGGAGAGATGACGGGAAGGGAGAAGGAGGGAGAGATGACGGGAAGGGAGAAGGAGGGAGAGAGAGGGATGACGGGAAGGGAGAAGGAGGGGTGAGGGAGGAAGGAGGGAGGGAACCAAGAGAAGGAGGGAAAGGGAGAAGGAGGGAGAGAGAGATGACGGGAAGGGAGAAGGAGGGAGAGAGATGACAGGAAGGGAGAAGGAGGGAGAGATGATTGGGAAGGGAGAAGGAGGGAGAGGGATGACGGGAAGGGAGGGAGAAGGAGGGAGAGAGGAGGGAGAAAGGGAGAAGGAGGGAGAGATGACGGGAAGGGAGAAGGAGGGAGAGATGACGGGAAGGGAGAAGGAGGGAGAGAGAGATGACGGGAAGGGAGAAGGAGGGAGAGATGAGAAAGGGAGAAGGAGGGAGAGAGAGATCGGGAAGGGAGAAGGAGGGAGAGATGATCGAAAGGGAGAAGGAGGGAGAGGGATGACGAAAGGGAGAAGGAGGGAGAGGATGAAGGGAGAAGGAGGGAGATGAGGAGGGAAGGAGGGATGACGGGAAGGGAGAAGGAGGGAGAGATGACGGGAAGGGAGAAGGAGGGAGGGAGAGGGATGACGGGAAGGGAGAAGGAGGGAGAGAGATGACGGGAAGGGAGAAGGAGGGAGAGATGACGGGAAGGGAGAAGGAGGGAGAGAGATGACGGGAAGGGAGAAGGAGGGAGAGGGATGACGGGAAGGGAGAAGGAGGGAGAGGGACGGGAAGGATGACGGGAAGGGAGAAAGGAGGGAGAGGGATGAGAAGGCAAGGGGAGAGGATGGGGAAGGGATGACAGGAAGAGACGGGAAGGGAGAAGGAGGGAGAGGGATGACGGGAAGGGAGAAGGAGGGAGAGGGATGATGGGAAGGGAGAAGGAGGGAGAGGGATGACGGGAAGGGAGAAGGAGGGAGAGGGATGATGGGAAGGGAGAAGGAGGGAGAGGGATGATGGGAAGGGAGAAGGAGGGAGAGGGATGATGGGAAGGGAGAAGGAGTAAAGGAAAGAGGGACATCGAATGAGACGAAGATTGAGAGCGAACGCAGTAAGCAAGGAGGGAGACAGAGAGAGAGAGGGAGGAGGCAGATTGAGAGAACGCAGTAAGCAAGGAGGGGGACAGAGAGCGAGGGAGGAGGCAGATTGAGAGAACGCAGTAAGCAAGGAGGGGGACAGAGAGCGAGGGAGGAGGAGGAGGGGGAAAAAGAGGAGGAGTGAGGGTTCCCTGGCTTTTTCTCTGCAGCCTGTGGTACACAGTCTGTGCCACTGTGTGGATCACTGTGCCCACTCTTAAAGCACGGGGTTAGTTACTCATGGCTGCAACGCGAACAAAGTCACACACACACACTACAGGGCATCTGATTAAACAGCAGCATCTCTGCATCAGCTCATTAACCACATAGTTTGACTGTGTTTGACTAAAGCCCATAACCCATGTCTGGACGCTCAGAGATCTGTCGCTTGACACAGGCTTGTGCCCCAAATGGCACCCTATTCCCTACATCAAATCAAAGTTTATATGACACGTGCGCCGAATACAACAGGTGTAGACCTTACAGTGAAATGCTTACTTACAGGCCCTTAACCAACAGTGCAATTTTGTAGGTAAAAAATAGGTATAGTGTACTTCAGAGGGCTGTGGTCAAATGTAGTGCACTACGTAGGGAAAAGAGTGCAATTTGGGATGCGGACACAACCAGGGCAGGGACGAGTATTGATCAACTGTAAATTTCGGTGTTCCTCAAGGTTCCGTTTTAGGACCACTATTGTTTTCACTATATATTTTACCTCTTGGGGATGTCATTCGAAAACATAATGTTAACTTTCACTGCTATGCGGATGACACACAGCTGTACATTTCATAGGTTAGACTACTGCAATGCTCTACTTTCCGGCTACCCGGATAAAGCACTAAATAAACTTCAAAAGCTAGAATCCTGACTAGAACCAAAACATTTGATCATATTACTCCAGTGCTAGCCTCCCTACACTGGCTTCCTGTCAAGGCAAGGGCTGATTTCAAGGTTTTACTGCTAACCTACAAAGCATTACATGGGCTTGCTCCTACCTATCTCTCTGATTTGGTCCTGCCGTACATACCTACACGTACACTACGGTCACGAGACGCAGGCCTCCTAATTGTCCCTAGAATATCTAAGCAAACAGCTGGAGGCAGGGCTTTCTCCTATAGAGCTCCATTTGTATGGAATGGTCTGCATACCCATGTCAGAGACGCAAACTCGGTCTCAACCTTTAAGTCTTTACTGAAGACTCATCTCTTCAGTGGGTCATATGATTGAGTGTAGTCTGGCCCAGGAGTGGGAAGGTGAACGGAAAGGCTCTGGAGCAACGAACCACCCTTGCTGTCTCTGCCTGGCCAGTTCCCCTCTTTCCACTGAGATTCTCTGCCTCTAACCCTATTACAGGGGCTGAGTCACTGGCTTACTGGGGCTCTTTCATACCGTCCCTAGGAGGGTTGCGTCACTTGAGTGGGTTGAGTCACTGATGTGATCTTCCTGTCTGGGTTGGTGCCCCCCCTTGGGTTGTGCCGTGGCGGAGATCTTTGTGGGCTATACTCAGCCTTGTCTCAGGATGGTAAGTTGGTGGTTGAAGATATCCCTCTAGTGGTGTGGGGGCTGTGCTTTGGCAAAGTGGGTGGGGTTATATCCTTCCTGTTTGGCCCTGTCCGGGGGTGTCCACGGATGGGGCCACAGTGTCTCCTGACCCCTCCTGTCTCAGCCTCCAGTATTTATACTGCAGTAGTTTGCGTCGGGGGCTAGGGTCAGTTTGTTATATCTGGAGTACTTCTCCTGTTCTATTCGGTGTCCTGTGTGAATTTAAGTGTGCTCTCTCTAATTCTCTCTCTCTCTTTCTTTCTCTCTCTCGGAGAACCTGAGCCCTAGGACCATGCAGGACTACCTTACATGATGACTCCTTGCTGTCCCCAGTCCACCTGGCCGTGCTGCTGCTCAAATTTCAACTGTTCTGCCTTATTATTATTTGACCATGCTGGTCATTTATGAACATTTGAACATCTTGGCCATGTTCTGTTATAATCTCCACCTGGCACAGCCAGACGAGGACTGGCCACCCCACATAGCCTGGTTCCTCTCTAGGTTTCTTCCTAGGTTTTGGCCATTCTAGGGAGTTTTTCCTAGCCACCGTGCTTCTAAACCTGCATTGCTTGCTATCTGGGGTTTTAGGCTGGGTTTCTGTACAGCACTTTGAGATATCAGCTGATGTACGAAGGGCTATATAAATACATTTGATTTGATGTTCACTGCACATAGATAAATACGCTGTGCAGAACTCTCCTTTAGAAACTTGAATCACTATCTACTGAACCAGCTTCATCAAATACATTCAATAACCTCTGTCATAAATGAACCACATCCCCTTGATTATAATGGAGATTGCGGGGCCGTCTGTCTGCATAGTCTGTACTGTGTAATGGCCAGACCTACATACCATGGTGACGGCGGCTCGTCCTCGCCACGCACAATCCTTCCTCGTTCTCGTCCAATGGATTGAGACACGGGCCGCAGTAGGATGTGCCAGGTTTGCAGACGTGCCGCCCCTTGCGGGCACAGTCTATGTGGTCCGGGCACTTACCTCCAGCTAAATAGAAAGAGAGAGAGAAGGCATAAAAAGAGACAGTTTAGACGCTACACTCTATTGCTCACCTCCTCTGACATCATATACAGAATCTTTCATGATTCTGTACGGACCGTGTGAGAGGCATCATCCCCCAGGTGACAAAAGAAGACATGTCGTCATGACAACCTACTGAATTAAAGACACACCAGTCAGTGGCAGACCTAATTTTACTATGTACACGGAACAAATAAAAAATACAGAACAACATGTCAGGTGTTCCTCCCATGTTTCCTGAGCTGAAATAAAAGATCCCAAAAACCTTCTCTCAAGTTTCGTGCACAAATTTGTTTACATACCTGTTCGTGAGCATTTCTCCTTTGTCTGGATAATCCATCCACCGGACAGGTGTGGCATAACAAGAAGCTGATTAAACAGCATGATCATTACACAGGTGCACCTTGTGCTGGGAACAATGAAAGGCCACCCTAAAGGTTTTGTCACAACACAATGCCACAACTGTCTCACGTTTTGAGGGAGTGTGCAATTGGCATGCTGACTGCAGGAATGTCCACCAGAGCTGTTGCCAGATAATTGAATGTTCATTTCTTTACCATAAGCCACCCCCAACGTCCTTTTAGAGAATTTGGCAGTACGTCCAACCAGCCTGAGAACCCAGACCACGTGTATGGCGGTGTGTGGGCGAGCGGTTTGCTGATGCCAACGTCACAGGAGGCTTCTGAGGGGAGGGCGGCTTATAATGGAATGGCATCAAACACATAGAAACCATGTTTCCTGAAGCTGAAAATGCCTCAGTTCTTACAAGGCCTGCGTACTCACCAGACATGTCACCCATTGAGCATGTTTGGGATGCTCTGGATCGACATGGAAAACATTTAACAAAGCATGTTTCAGTTCCCGCCAATATCCAACAGCTTTGCACAGCCATTGAAGAGGAGTGGGACAGCATTCCACATTCAACAGCCTGATCAACTACGGGAATGAGATGTGTCACGCTGCATGAGGCAAATGGTGGTCACACCAGATACTGACTGGTTTTCTGATCCACACCCCTAGTTTTGTTTAAGGTTTCTGTGACCAACGGATGCATATCTGTATTCCCAGTCATGTGGATTCCATGGATTAGGGCCTGATTAATTAATACATTTCCTTATATAAACTGTAACTTGTTGCATTTATATTTTTGTTCAGTATACAATTTACAGGGATTTCTAATAGCAAAGCACTACTTACTGAGCGTGCTGTTGTTTCCATTGCCTCTGCACATAGAAAAAGCAGTCCTTCAAACCAGAAGGGTCATCTATGAAAATCAACGGAGGAATACACAACTTCAAGGCCAAAATTCCATGAAATGTAATCTACGTCAGGGGCTAAAGCCAGACCAGCTTCACTTATCATTGTCAGATGCAAGCACACACACACACACACACACACTGGGTCACCAGGTGTTTTTTTGTTGCAGAGGCACACTAGGCTCTTTCCCGGAGGGATAATGACAATAATAATAATTAACCACGCGCCTATCAGGGTGAAAGAGGCAGAGTTGTACAGAGTGGTACAGTAAGCACGGGCAGGTCGGAGGTCGGAGGGCATAGTACAGGAGGAGGGTGTTCATAGAAACCCATGCCCCCTAGGCTGCTGCAGAGCTACAGCATTTGTCACCATAACGACCTCCATGGCAACCAGAAGCTGTTGCAAAACTACATGGTGGATGGATTATGTTGGTAATGGAGAAATGCTCACAAACAGGGATGTAAATAGAAATGTGCACAACATTCAGGAGAAATAAGCTTTTTGTGCGTATGGAACATTTCTGGGATGTTTTATTTCAGCTCATGAAACACGTTCCATATAAGACAGACATAGTCACAGGCACTCAATGTGTGGGGGAGACAAGGCTAAAAATGACAAGGGAGTGAATTCAGACAAGTGAAAGAACTTGTTCCTGCATAGTGGTGGAGCTGGGTTAGACTGCAAACAGGTGTGACCAGAGACTGTTCCTCTCTCTATCGCTCCGCTACGCATTGCTACCTTTCCTACTGTACATGCATTTCCTCTCTCTCCCTCTAGGGGCTGTGTGTCTGAGTGTCGTCTGAATGGTTGGATGTGTGATCATGCCTGTTGGCGTGTGTGCACCTGCCTGTGTCACAAGACCAATTCAAAACATAGGGCTAGGTACTCAAGACAAACAAAGGTGATAACTTATGGTATCACACTAAAAAAGGACCCCACACACACAGATTGTCTATTGTCAATCACACACATTTCCGCACCCTCTTATAGGCATCTTGTCTCAAAAGTCATAAAGTCTCTGAAATGTATTCTTTGTTGTCTCCCCTGTTCTCACCGATCCTGCCAAATGACTCAGTATCACAACAGCCTTTGGATGCACACGTGCCTCCTCCATCCTGGATTAAATTCATATCCTCCTCCTCCCTCCCTCTCTTTGTAATCTGTGGTATTTTTGCACATGTTCCTCTCCTCTGATCCTTCCACGTCCCATCTACCAAACTCCCTACTGTAGACGATCATGTCTAGGTGGTGTGTATGTGAGATGTCTGTGTGTGATAGAATTTGAGTGTGTGCAATTGCCCTCGAGGGACAGAGAGAGAGAAAGATAAATATAATTTCTATATCTGCTTGTGTGATTGTATTAGTCTGAGTGTGTATGTGATGTTGTGTGTTAGTGTGTGCGTGTGAGAGAGTCTGAGTGTGTATGTGATGTTGTGTGTTAGTGTGTGCGTGTGAGAGAGTCTGAGTGTGTATGTGATGTTGTGTGTTAGTGTGTGCGTGTGAGAGAGTCTGAGTGTGTATGTGATGTTGTGTGTTAGTGTGTGCGTGTGAGAGAGTCTGAGTGTGTATGTGATGTTGTGTGTTAGTGTGTGCGTGTGAGAGAGTCTGAGTGTGTATGTGATGTTGTGTGTTAGTGTGTGTGATGTTGTGTGTTAGTGTGTGCGTGTGAGAGAGTCTGAGTGTGTATGTGATGTTGTGTGTTAGTGTGTGCGTGTGAGAGAGTCTGAGTGTGTATGTGATGTTGTGTGTTAGTGTGTGCGTGTGAGAGAGTCTGAGTGTGTATGTGATGTTGTGTGTTAGTGTGTGCGTGTGAGAGAGTCTGAGTGTGTATGTGATGTTGTGTGTTAGTGTGTGCGTGTGAGAGAGTCTGAGTGTGTATGTGATGTTGTGTGTTAGTGTGTGCGTGTGAGAGATTCTGAGTATTTATGTCAATCTGATTATTAAGAGTGTGTGTGTATGAAATAATTGGCCTTCTTCTCTCAGGGAGCCCCAACGCGCCACCCATCTCCAGCCAGCCCTTCTCAGTGTCCTGTCCTGAAGGTGACCGCGCTTATGTTACCCAGGACAAGATGGCCTCAAGCACTGCTCACTGATATACTGTACACACACACACACACACACACACCTCCAAGTGCATATTTCCCAGCTGTGAATTATTCACTGCAATGGAGATAGTGAATTAAGAGATAAGTGCATCATCAGCCCAAGGTACTGCAGCATAAAGCAAATAAAGGAGGATAGTATGAATCACCTAAGGCCCTTTATTAAACCTGCGACAGAAGAGCTTGTTGGAAGGGGAGCAGTGAGAGAGAGAGAGAGAGAGAGAGAGAGAGTGTGAGTGACAGAGAGAGTCTGAGTGTTTATGTGATAGAGTGTGTTACAGAGAGAGACTGAGTGTTTATGTGATGTTGAGTGTTAGAGAGAGAGAGATGTTGAGAGAGACAGAGATGAGACAGAGAGAGACAGAGAGAGACAGAGAGAGACAGAGAGAGAGACAGAGAGAGAGAGAGACACAGAGACAGAGAGAGAGAGACAGAGAGAGAGAGAGAGAGACAGAGAGAGAGAGAGAGAGAGAGACAGAGGCAGAGACAGAGAGAGACAGAGAGAGAGACAGACAGAGAGAGACAGAGACAGACAGAGAGAGAGAGACAGAGAGAGAGAGAGAGACAAAGAGGAGAGACAAAGAGATAAGTGCAGATCAGAAGAGAGACAGAAAGACAAATAAAGAGAGGATAAAGAGAATCACCTAAGAGACAGAAGAGACAGGAGAGAAGAGAGAGAGAGAGAGGCAGAGGAGAGAGACAGAGAGAGAGAGAGACAGAGAGAGACAGAGAGAGAGAGAGAGACAGAGAGAGACAAAGAGAGAGAGACAAAGAGAGAGAGAGACAGAGAGAGACAGAGAGAGACAAATTCAATCCCTATCAGACAATTTCCTGGGTAAAACGTTCCACTGACAGAGAGAGAGAGACAGAGAGAGAGAGAGAGACACAGAGAGAGACAGAGAGAGAGACAAAGAGAGAGAGAGAGACAAAGAGAGAGAGAGAGACAGAGAGACAGAGAGAGAGAGAGACAGAGAGAGACAAAGAGAGAGAGAGAGAGACAAAGAGAGAGAGAGAGACAGAGAGAGACAGAGAGAGACAGAGAGAGACAGAGACAGAGAGAGACAGAGAGAGACAAAGAGAGAGAGAGAGACAAAGAGAGAGAGAGACAGAGAGAGACAGAGACAGAGAGAGACAGAGAGAGACAAAGAGAGAGAGAGACAGAGAGAGACAGAGAGAGAGAGACAGAGAGAGACAAATTCAATCCCTATCAGACAATTTCCTGGGTAAAACGTTCCACTGTAATAGTGAAGGTGTTATCTTGGCAGTAGAAAATCTTAACAGTATATTTGACCTCTCAGCTTCACTATCAAATCTAAAAATCTCAAATAGGAAACCGAAGAAAATTAACAACAATGACAAATGGTTTGATGAAGAATGCAAAAATCTAAGAAAGAAATTGAGAAACCTGTCCCACCAAAAACATAGAGACCCGGAAAACCTGAGTCTACGCCTTCACTATGGTGAATCACTAAAACAATACAGAAATACACTACGGAAAAAGAAGGAACAGCACGTCAGAAATCAGCTCAATGCAATTGTAGAATCCATAGACTCTAACCACTTCTGGGAAAATTGGACAACACTAAACAAACAACAAGAAGAATTCTCTATCCAAAATGGAGATGTATGGGTAAACCACGTCTCCAA
>NC_088219.1:41826768-41894268 GCF_036934945.1 Oncorhynchus masou masou
AGAGAAGAAATACAGTAGACGGCACGTGTCCGAAAGTAATTGATGACCACCTATTTTATGTGTCACGCGGTTACGCCCATTTATGTACATCCTGTCCTGTTCTCATGCAACTGAGTGAGTGCTTATGTAACCCCTGACTGCAGCTGTTTGGGTAAAGCATGTGTTTGCAATGAAGCTTTCCTGGTGATTGATGTGTTGTTGAACTGAAAGAAGATGGGACATTTGGGAATTTATTTAGTGGATGGTGGAGGCCTGAGTTTGACAATTTTAAACAGATGGGAATTTATGTAGTGAATTGGGGAGGCCTGAGTTTGAACATACTAATCAGTTGGGAATTTCTGTAGTGAACTTATGGAGCTGCTGTTTAGAGAGCTTGTGAAATGAAATTGTATTTTCCGGGTAGGTCTGCCTGAATACACAGTGCCTTGCGAAAGTATTCGGCCCCCTTGAACTTTGCGACCTTTTGCCACATTTCAGGCTTCAAACATAAAGATATAAAACTGTATTTTTTTGTGAAGAATCAACAACAAGTGGGACACAATCATGAAGTGGAACGACATTTATTGGATATTTCAAACTTTATTAACAAATCAAAAACTGAAAAATTGGGCGTGCAAAACATTACAATACATTCACAGATTTCACAACACACTGTGTGCCAGCAGGCCCCTACCACATATCTTCAGTACTAAATCCATGTGTATGAAATAGTGCTATTTTGTGTGTGTGTGTGTGTGTGTGTGTGTGTGTGTGTGTGTGTGTGTGTGTGTGTGTGTGTGTGTGTGTGTGTGTGTGTGTGTGTGTGTGTGTGTGTGTGTGTGATTGTGATTGTGTCTGTGTCGGTGTGTGTGTGTGTGTCTGTGCCAATGTTTTTGTTGCTTCACAGTCCTCGCTGTTCCATAAGATGTTTTTTAATCTGTTTTTTAAATCTAATTTTACTGCTTGCATAAATTATTTGATGTTGAATAGAGTTCCATGTAGTCATGGCTCTATGTAGTACTGTGTGCCTCCCATAGTCTGTTCTGGACTTGGGGACTGTGAAGAGACCTCTTGTGGCCTGTCTTGTAAGGGTATGCATGGGTGTCCGAGCTGTGTGCCAGTAGTTTAGACAGCTCGGTGCATTCAACATGTCAATACCTCTCATAAATAAAAGTAGTGATGAAGTCAATCTCTCCTCCACTTTCCACCAGGAGAGATTGACATGCATATTATTAATATTAGCTCTCTGTGTACATCCAAGGGCCAGTGTGCTGCCCTGTTCTGAGCCAATTGCAATTTTCCTAAGTCCTTTTTTGTGGCATTCAGAGAGAGAGAGAGACAGAGAGAGACCGAGAGAGAGAAAGAAAGAAAGAGAAAGAAAGAGAAAGAGAGAGAAAGAAAGAGAGAGAGAAGAGAAAGAAAGAGAGAGAGAGAGAGAGAGAGAGAGAGAGAGAGAGAGAGAAAGAGAGAGAGAGAGAGAGAGAGAGAGAGAGAGAGAGAGAGAGAGAGGGAGAGAGAGAGAGAGAGAGAGAGAGAGAGACCAACCAAGACTTCACAAAATGGGACACTAACCAAATTGAGACTCTGCACGCAGAATTCTGCAAAAATATCCTCTGTGTACAACGTAGAACACCAGATAATGCATGCAGAGCAGAATTAGGCCGATACCCACTAATTATCAAAATCCAGAAAAGAGCCGTTAAATTCTATAACCACCTAAAAGGAAGCGATTCCCAAACTTCCACAACAAAGCCATTACCTACAGAGAGATGAACCTGGAGAAGAGTCCCCTAAGCAAGCTGGTCCTGGGGCTCTGTTCACAAACACAAACACACCCTACAGAGCCCCAAGACATCAGCGCAATTAAACCCAACCAAATCATGAGAAAACCAAAAGATAATTACTTGATACATTGGAAAGAATTTACAAACAAAACAGAGCAAACTAGAATGCTATTTGGACCTACACAGAGAGTACACAGTGGCAGAATACCTGACCACTGTGACTGACCCAAAATTAAGGAAAGCTTTGACTATGTACAGACTCAGTGAGCATAGCCTTGCTATTGAGAAAGGCCGCAGTAGGCAGACATGGCTCTCAAGAGAAGACAGGCTATGTGCTCACTGCCCACAAAATCAGGTGGAAACTGAGCTGCACTTCCTAACCTCCTGCCCAATGTATGACCATATTAGAGAGACATATTTCCCTCAGATTACACAGATCCACAAAGAATTGTGCTTTTTGAAAACAAATCCAATTTTGATAAACTCCCATATCTACTGGGTGAAATTCCACAGTGTGCCATCACAGCTGCAAGATTTGTGACCCGTTGCCACGAGAAAAGGGCAACAAGTGAAGAACAAACACAATTGTAAATACAACCCATATTTATGCTAATTTATTTTCCCTTGTATACCTTAACCATTTGTACATTGTTAAAACACTGTTTATATATAATATGACATTTGTAATGTCTTTATTGTTTTGAAACTTCTGTATGTGTAATGTTTACTGTTAATTTTTATTGTTTATTTCACTTTATATATTATCTACCTCACTTGCTTTGGCAATGTTAACACATGTTTCCCATGCCAATAAAGCCATTGAATTGAATTGAATTGAATTGAGAGAGAGAGAGAGAGAGAGAGAGAGAAGAAGGAGAGAGAGAGAGACAGAGGGAGAGAGAGAGACAGAGAGAGAGAAGAGAGAGAAAGAAAGAAAGAAAGAAAGAAAGAAGAGAGTGAGAGAGAGAGACAGAGAGAGAAGAAAGAGAGAGACAGAGAAAGAAAGAAAAGAGAGAGAGAGAGAGAGACAGAGAGAAGAGAGAGAGAGACAGAGAGAGAGAGAGAGAGAGAGAGAGAGAGAGAGAAGAGAGAGAGAGAGAGAGAGAAGAGAGACAGACAGAGAAGAGAAGAAAGAGAGAGAGAGAGAGAGAGAGAGACAGAGAGAAAGAGAGAGAGAGAGAGAGAGAGAGAGAGAGAGAGAGAGAGAGAGAGAGAGAGAGAGAGAGAGAGAGAGAGAGAGAGAGAGACAGAGCGAGAGAGAGAGAGGGAATATATTACATAAGTTATCACAGATGCTTACTATGCAACACATTGTATTAATAATTCTCTAAAAAAAAATTGTCCTTCAGAACTGTTGCAATACAAAACGTTGAAACGTTGTTAAATATTTGTTACTTTGGTATATATTGAGAGATGTAGTAGTAGAGAGAGAGAGAGAGAGAGAGAGAGAGAGTCATATTACACAATTAAATAATAGATCATCACTCACACACACAGACATGACTTCATAGTTGTTCAAAGTTTCTCATCCTTGTTTGATCATAGTTTATCATAGATTCTAATTATCGTTTCTAATCATAGTTTCTAGTCTGAGAGGTTTGATACAATAAGAGGGTCAAATAGACTGTTTACAAACAGTATGAAAATAAACAATGGCTACTGTTCAATGGATAACTAGCCTTCCTTTTCAGAAAACATACAGGTCAAAGAAAACAATTAAGACACATCATTCTTAAATAATATATATCTATATACAAACATCACATTGAATATTCAACTTAACTTCAAAAATCTCCATAAGTAAGAAAGAATTCCCAAATGATCTTTTTGTTGTTCTGTCTTCATGCTGTTCTGAGCTGATGGCTGTTGGAGAGGGGAGGGGCAGTTGAGTGAGCTGGGGCCGTTTATGGCCCTGTCTCTGGGAGCCTGTCAGCTTGTGACATGATGAGAGAGTGAAAGAGGGCCGACCTGCAAGATATTTTGTGCTACAAACATACTTCTATTTAAAGAGGTTTTTGACCATTCAGGGATCTACTATCAAACAGTCATGAAATCATAAAAAAACTAATGTCTAAACTAAAGGCCAAGGTAAACGTTTTTTTAACATAATTGGTGAAGCAAAGGGAAATTCTAAATTGATATGGGAGAATCTAAAAAAGTTAACAGGGAAAGACCATAGTAACACTGCAAAAAGGCCAGAAATCATGGTGAATAACAATCTAACACAGGATGCAGTTGGAATACAGGGAGGAGCCTTCAATTCCTACTTTATTGACTCTGTCAGGAAACTAACACAGAACCCCTCCAAAACTGGTTTCTTGGGCTCAGTGCAGTGAATGACACTCAACCTGTCTTCACATCAATGGAACAGTAGTCAAAGGTGAACAAGGTGATTAGCTAAAGAACTCTACAGACAAAGATGTATTGGTCCGGACTCACACAGACAAAAACTAAGAAGGAGTCACTCATTGGCCCCATTACTAAGGTCAACACATCAGGAGTCTGAAGGGGTTTCCAAGGGTCTTGTCACCATAAAGCGGCCAATCTTTACAGATGCGGGTGACATCCTGGCGGGCTGTAACTACAGGCCCATTGGTATACCTGTGGTGTTGAAAGTGGCTGAAAAGTGTGTCCAGAGAACAACTGATTGTCCACCTCAACAACAGCATCTTCACATTACACTCCATGCAGTTTGGCTTCCAGGACACCTACACCAATGTTACAGGAAGGCCATAAAGATCATCAAGGACATCTACCAGTCCCGATGGCCATGGGGGCGCTGTTGGGGCTGTGTTTCTGGACCAGAAGGCTTTTGATACTGTTAATCAAATGGGATTCTCATTACAAAAACAGTTCAATCTCAATGCCATGAGATGGATGAAAGCATACCTTGAAGGCAGAACTGCCAATGTGTCACAGTGAGCAATCAACTAAAGCCACTTTTAGCTATGATGATGGGCGAAATGATGTAAATATGGGGCCCCTTAAACAGCCTGTACATTAATAATCTGCCTTCTGTCTGTACATGGGTCTGAAGTTCAAATGCATGCAGATGATACAGTGATATATGTGCATGCAAAGAGCATCCAACAAGCTGCATCACTAGAACTCACTTTAATTGTCCAGGTTTGTGGCTCAGTGACGTGTTTGCATCTCAATGTGAAAAAAACTGTTTCATGTTCTTCACTAGGGCAACAGATGCTACATCACCATGTCTATGTATCCTCCAGGTGTATCATCGGCTTTATCTTGATTACTCTTTTGCATGTATAAAGGTCATTCAGATTCATCCAAATTCAACCTAGATCATTTCCGGTTATTACTGCATTGTTTGACTACAGAGGTAGCAAAACTGTACTTCAAATCTATGATACTCCCGCATTAACATACTGCTTGACATAGTTGGGCCCAATCTTGCTGACAACATTAAAATTTGATTTGATTTGATTTGATTTGAACACAGGATCTCAGTTGGAATAGCAATAGCCTTCAATTCCTACTTTTACATCTCAGAAAGACACAGAAGCTCCACTGGTTTCTTGGGAAAATCTAGTGAATGACACTCAACCTGTCTTCATCATAAGGGAGGTTTCTGAGTCAAAGGTGAACAAGGTGATTAGCTAAAGAACATAAACCCAAAAGATGTATATGGCAGCAGATCTACAAGGTCTTCTTAAAAATACAAAGAGTCACTGTCATTGATTCCCATTACTAGGGTCACCAACACATCTATTGGTCTCAGTGGGGCTTCCCATGTCTGGAATCTGCCATCAGACACACATAACTGCACCCATCTTTAAATCGGGTGACCCTGCTGACGTGAGTAACTACAGGCCCATTAGTATACTACCCATGTTGGTGTTGAAAGTGGCTGAAAAGTGTGTGGCAGAACAACTGATTGTCCACCTCAACAACAGCCCCTTCACATGTACTTCCATGCATTTGCTCTGTCTGTATGCGAAACAATCCACAGAAACGGCCAACTGCTTTCTGTCTGAAAATGCTAAGTCTTGATGTCCAATGTTGCTCTGTCTGTATGCTATGTTTCTTGTCCTAATGTTGCTCTTTGATACTATTAACCATGATTGTCCTATTACAAAATTGTCCAAGTTCAATGTTTCCCTTGATGCCTTGAGATGGATGAAAGCATGTCTTGCTTGTCCTATGAACTCTGCGTGTGCTCAGTGAGCAATGATTGTCTATATTGTTGATTAGCTATGATGTAATTGTTTTTAATAACCTGCCCAAGAGGTCAATACTGGGGCCCCTCCTGTTCAGCCTGTACATTAATGATCTGCCTTCTGTCTGTACTGGGTCTGAAGTTCAAATGTATGCAGATGATATTTTGTGACAGTGATATATGTGCATGCAAAGAGCAAACAACAAGCTGCACAAGAACTCACTTTGTAATGGTGTTTGTACACTAAAGTGGCTCAGTGACCTTGTTTGCATCTCAAGTGTCTATAAAAACTGATTGGTTAAGACATCTTCTTCACAAAGAGGGCAACAGATGCTACTGAGGGAATCACTGTGTCAGGGGAGAAGCTGACCAGGTGGCATCTCAGTGTTCATCATGGGCATTTTGATTCCAACCTGATTTAAAAAGCATGTGATAAAGGTCATTAGATTCATCCAAATTCAACCTATCTCATTTCCGGTCTTTTTTGTTAATCAATAAATTGTTTGACTACAGTGTAGCACTTTTGTACTTCAAATCTTTGATACTCCCCCACTTAACATACTGCTTGACTAGTTGGGCCCAATCTTGCTGTACAACATTAAAACCTATTCAGTCTGTCTACAAACAGGTTCTCAAAGACAGGAAGCCCAATAGCCATCATCACTGTTACATCCTCAGAAAGCATGAGCTCCTGAGTTGGGAAAATCTTGTGCAAAACACCGACGCATGTCTTGTATTCAAGATCCTAAATGGCCTGGCTCCTCCTCCACTCAGTACTTCTGTTAAACAGTAAACATATTGCAGCAGATCCACAAGTTCTGCCATGAGATGGACATTTGTTTGACTCTAATGGAAAAGCACATTTAGTAAATCCACTTTCTCAGTGACATTTGAGCTTCCCATGTCTGGAATACACTGCCATCAGACACACATGTGAACTGGACACATATCACACTTTCACAAAATGATATGAAGACATGGCTAAAGGTCAATCAGATTTGTGAACATTTGTTTGAGCTGTGTATTGCTGCTATTGGACATTTGTCTGTTGTCTGTACTTGTGATGTGTGGAAACACTGTTGACTTTTTATGAATTTTGTATGTTGCTCTGTCTGTATGACATTTGTTTGCTTGTCCTATGTTGCTCTGTCTGTATGTATATGGTCTTGCTTGTCCTATGTTGCTCTGTCTGTATGCTACGTCATGACTTACATATAGCTTGTCGTATGTTGCTCTGTCTGTATTTCTATTTCTTGCTTGTCCTATGTTGCTCTGTCTGTATGCTATGTCTTGCTTGTCCTATGTTGCTCTGTCTGTATGCTATGTCTTGACTTGTCCTATGTTGCTCTGTCTATATGCTATGTCTTGCTTGTCCTATGTTGCTCTGTCTGGACATTTGTTTGTCTTGCTTGTCCTATGGACATGTGTTTGACTCTACATGTGATCAATGACTGTTTGACTTACATTGATTGTCATATTGTAATTGTTTTTACATAATATGGACATTTGTTTGACTGAGGTTGAATATGGACATTTGTTTTTGACTGGCATGTGATAAATGGACATTTTACTGAAATGTTGATTAATGGCACATTTGTCCCTCTAAACTAAAATGGACAACTCACTCTACATGTTACTCAAAGAATGTGAATTTGGTCATAAAGACATTTTTTGACAAAAGTTACATGCTTGAAAATAAAGATGCTTAAAACATTTGACATTGACTCTACAGTGATATTTGGACATTTGTTTGACTCTCCTGATATATGGTTGACATCATAGATCCATTGTTAATGACTCTAAGTGGTATATGGACATTTGTTTACTCTAAAGATGGATTGGTATAATGGACATTTGACTCCATTTGTGGGGTATATGGACATTTGTTTGACTCTACATGTGATATATGGACATTTGTTTGACTCACATATGGTATATGGACATTTGTTTGACTCTACATGTGATATATGGACATCTTGTTTCAGACTCTACATATGGTATATGGACATTTTTTGACTTACACAGTCTTCTGTGATTTATTTGTGACATATTAGGTTGTGAAACTAAAAATATGGTATATGGACATTTGTTTACACATATCTGACATGTTATATGGACATTTGTTTGACTCAATAACATGTGCGTGAGGTGACATTTGTTTGACTCTACATATGGTAGTTTTGGACATTTGTTTGACTCTACATGTGATATATGGACATTTGTTTGACTCTACAGATTATATGGACATTTGTTTGACTCTATAGGGTATATACATTTGTTTGGGGGGGTATAATGGACATTTGTTTGACTCTACATGTGGCCCATCTTAAATGGATTTGTTTGACTTTCTACAAAGAGGATGTGTGATTATGGACATTTGTTTGACTCTACATGTGGACAATATGGACATGTTTTTCAAACATATGGTATATGGGTTTGACTCTACTGAGGTGTAGGGGTTGTAAATATGGACATTTGTTTGACTCTACATGTGATATATGGACATTTGTTTGACTCTACATATGATATATGGACATTTGTTTGACTCTACATGTGATATATGGACATTTGTTTGACTCTACATATGGTATATGGACATTTGTTTGACTCTACATATGGTATATGGACATTTGTTTGACTCTACATGTGATATATGGACATTTGTTTGACTCTACATGTGATATATGGACATTTGTTTGACTCTACATATGGTATATGGACATTTGTTTGACTCTACATATGGTATATGGACATTTGTTTGACTCTACATGTGATATATGGACATTTGTTTGACTCTACATGTGATATATGGACATTGTTTGACTCTACATATGGTATATGGACATTTGTTTGACTCTACATGTGATATATGGACATTTGTTTGACTCTACATGTGATATATGGACATTTGTTTGACTCTACATATGGTATATGGACATTTGTTTGACTCTACATGTGGTATATGGACATTTGTTTGACTCTACATATGGATATATGGACATTTGTTTGACTCTACATGTGATATATGGACATTTGTTTGACTCTACATGTGATATATGGACATTTGTTTGACTCTACATATGGTATATGGACATGTGTTTGACTCTACATGTGGTATATGGACATTTGTTTGACTCTACATGTGATATATGGACATTTGTTTGACTCTACATATGGTATATGGACATGTGTTTGACTCTACATGTGGTATATGGACATTTGTTTGACTCTACATGTGATATATGGACATTTGTTTGACTCTTCATATGGATTTGCCGAGGTCTTTTGGAAGGTCAGTGGTTCGACAGGTCTAAAACCGCAGCGCACGCACACACACACACGCACACGCACGCACGCACGCACGCACGCACGCACGCACGCACACACACACACACACACACACACACACACACACACACACACACACACACACACACACACACACACACACACACACACACACACACACACACAGACACTGGGGATCCATAATGAATACAAAAACAAATAGGACAAGTGTAACAGTTACTTATATTCAGGCAGACCTACCCGGAAAATACAATTTCATTTCACAAGCTCTCTAAACAGCAGCTCCATAAGTTCACTACAAAAATTCCCAACTGTTTGAAATTGTCAATTCAACTCAGGCCTCCCCAATTCATTATAAATTTCTCAAATGTTTCACATCTTCTTTCAGTTCAACAAGGTTACTACACCAATCACCACATACTTTTGTATATATAATGTACTTCATATCGCTAATTTATTCAAGTATTTCCATTATTTTGGCAGTTACCTGTCGCTTGTATTACAAGCCTTGTAATAATAATGCATGCCTTTGTAAAAATCATCTTGTTGACTTTGTCTCACCAACACAACTTGACAGCTTTGAAGTGACTGAGCCAAAAGATTGTCTATAATGTTGACAATATATTTGAGTTGAAATACATGTCCTCGAAGATTGAAGACGGAGGTGAGATCAGGTCGGACCATTCTAGCCAATGAGAGGGCAGATAAGCGGGTGCACAACAGTCCATAGAGATAGATAGAGGACTCATCTTTGTATCTGTGCCATTATAGCGTCTGTGACAGCATGGGCCGCACCACTGAGGCTATCTCCATTTTAAAGTAGTCGATTTTCTTCTTCTTCATTGGCTGATTGCTCCCAACTTATAGTATAGGAATCCCCATCCACTTTAAAATGTGTTATATCCATTTTAAACATATTGCTGGTTTCAGAGGATTCAAGCACTGTTAAGGACAACAAACAAACAACAAAACAAACCAAAGCCAAGTTGGCGAAGCGGTATCAACGATGGTATCAAACCATCCCCAAGCAAGAGGGCGCGCCTGGAGAGTCGGGAGAGGTTTACAGATATGGATGTTGACTTGCTGAAATCCATCAATGAAAGGCTTGCCAAACTTGATATATTGGATATACTGCGAGAGGATGTCAATGCATTATGTGCCAGTCTAGAATTCAGCCAACGTCAGATTGATGATATAAGGAAAGAGAACACGGAGCTGAAAGGTGCTGTAGACTCTGTTCATAGCAAGGTGGAGGTGGTGCAAAGGGAGAACAAACAACTTAAAGAAACCTTGCTTGATGTACAGTGTCCATCAATGTGGGACAATCTAATCTTTTCAGGGATACCAGAGAATGACAACAGCAGAGGCTGTGAGGAGACAGTCCGAGACTTTATGTCAACTCAACTAAAACTGCCCACTGATGTTGTGCGTAATGCCACTTTCTCCAGTCCATAGTATAGGTAAGGCCTCTGGAAATAGGCCACGGGCTATTATTGCATGTTTTCATCAATTTAAGCAAAAGGAAATGACGAAGAACATGGGGAGAGAACTCAGAAACACTGATTTTGGAATGAATGATCACTTCCCCACCGAGATCAATGAAAGGAGAAAAAAACTATATCCCATCATGAAGGAAAAGCGTTGCTTGAATCAACGAGTCTCCATGGTGATGGATAAACATTATATCAACGGGAAAGTGTATCAGGACTCTAGAGTAACTCCCTGGCTATTTTAATTTAATGTTTAAAACTGATCTTGTGTGTTGTAGTGTATCATGACAACTTCTACTATAATGAATACATGCTCTATTGATCTCCACTATAATGAATACATGCTCTATTGATCTCCACTATAATGAATACATGCTCTATTGATCTCCACTATAATGAATACATGCTCTATTGATCTCCACTATAATGAATACATGCTCTATTGATCTCCACTATAATGAATACATGCTCTATTGATCTCCACTATAATGAATACATGCTCTATTGATCTCCACTATAATGAATACATGCTCTATTGATCTCCACTATAATAAATACATGTTCTATTGATCTCCACTATAATGAATACATGCTCTATTGATCTCCACTATAATAAATACATACTCTATTGATCTCCACTATAAGAAATACATGCTCTATTGATCTCCACTATAATAAATACATGCTCTATTGATCTCCACTATAATAAATACATGCTCTATTGATCTCCACTATAATGAATACATACTCTATTGATCTCCACTATAAGAAATACATGCTCTATTGATCTCCACTATAATAAATACATGCTCTATTGATCTCCACTATAATGAATACATACTATATTGATCTCCACTATAAGAAATACATGCTCTATTGATCTCCACTATAATAAATACATGCTCTATTGATCTCCACTTGATAAGGATAGGGCTGCATATAGCTCAGGTTACTGTATGTAGCCTTCCTAACAAAATACATGAGGTTGTTAACTTGGTCAACATAAATAATATTCATATTTTGGCTTTGACCGAAACACATTTGGATGCATCTGTAAATGATGGACAAATGAACATTCATGTTTATAGTCTACTGAGAAGGGACAGGAATCATAGATATAGTCTACTGAGAAGAGACAGGAATCATAGATATAGTCTACTGAGAAGGGACAGGAATCATAGATATAGTCTATTGAGAAGGGACAGGAATCATAGATATAGTCTATTGAGGACAGGAATCATAGATATAGTCTACTGAGAAGGGACAGGAATCATAGATATAGTCTACTGAGAAGGGACAGGAATCATAGATATAGTCTACTTAGAAGGGACAGGAATCATAGATATAGTCTATTGAGGAGGGACAGGAATCATAGATATAGTCTACTGAGGACAGGAATCATAGATATAGTCTACTGAGAAGGGACAGGAATCATAGATATAGTCTACTGAGAAGGGACAGGAATCATAGATATAGTCTACTTAGAAGGGACAGGAATCATAGATATAGTCTACTGAGAAGGGACAGGAATCATAGATATAGTCTACTGAGGACAGGAATCATAGATATAGTCTACTGAGAAGGGACAGGAATCATAGATATAGTCTATTGAGAAGGGACAGGAATCATAGATATAGTCTATTGAGAAGGGACAGGAATCATAGATATAGTCTACTGAGGACAGGAATCATAGATATAGTCTACTGAGAAGGGACAGGAATCATAGATATAGTCTATTGAGAAGGGACAGGAATCATAGATATAGTCTACTGAGAAGGGACAGGAATCATAGATATAGTCTACTGAGGACAGGAATCATAGATATAGTCTACTGAGGACAGGAATCATAGATATAGTCTACTGAGAAGGGACAGGAATCATAGATATAGTCTACTGAGAAGGGACAGGAATCATAGATATAGTCTACTGAGGACAGGAATCATGTATATAGTCTACTGAGAAGGGACAGGAATCATAGATATAGTCTACTGAGAAGGGACAGGAATCATAGATATAGTCTACTGAGAAGGGACAGGAATCATAGATATAGTCTATGGAGAAGGGACAGGAATCATAGATATAGTCTACTGAGGAGGGACAGGAATCATAGATATAGTCTACTGAGAAGGGACAGGAATCATAGATATAGTCTATTGAGGAGGGACAGGAATCATGGATATAGTCTACTGAGAAGGGACAGGAATCATAGATATAGTCTAATGAGAAGGGACAGGAATCATAGATATAGTCTACTGAGGACAGGAATCATAGATATAGTCTACTGAGGAGGGACAGGAATCATAGATATAGTCTACTGAGAAGGGACAGGAATCATAGATATAGTCTATGGAGAAGGGACAGGAATCATAGATATAGTCTATTGAGAAGGGACAGGAATCATAGATATAGTCTACTGAGGACAGGAATCATAGATATAGTCTACTGAGAAGGGGCAGGAATCATAGATATAGTCTATTGAGAAGGGACAGGAATCATAGATATAGTCTACTGAGAAGGGACAGGAATCATAGATATAGTCTACTGAGGACAGGAATCATAGATATAGTCTACTTAGAAGGGACAGGAATCATAGATATAGTCTACTGAGGAGGGACAGGAATCATAGATATAGTCTACTGAGAAGGGACAGGAATCATAGATATAGTCTACTGAGAAGGGACAGGAATCATAGATATAGTCTATTGAGAAGGGACAGGAATCATAGATATAGTCTATTGAGGACAGGAATCATATATATAGTCTACTGAGAAGGGACAGGAATCATAGATATAGTCTACTGAGAAGGGACAGGAATCATAGATATAGTCTACTGAGGACAGGAATCATAGATATAGTCTACTGAGAAGGGACAGGAATCATAGATATAGTCTATTGAGGATAGGAATCATAGATATAGTCTACTGAGAAGGGACAGGAATCATAGATATAGTCTATTGAGGATAGGAATCATAGATATAGTCTACTGAGAAGGGACAGGAATCATAGATATAGTCTACTGAGAAGGGACAGCAATCATAGATATAGTCTACTGAGAAGGGACAGGAATCATAGATATAGTCTACTGAGAAGGGACAGGAATCATAGATATAGTCTACTGAGAAGGGACAGGAATCATAGATATAGTCTACTGAGGACAGGAATCATAGATATAGTCTACTGAGAAGGGACAGGAATCATAGATATAGTCTACTGAGAAGGGACAGGAATCATAGATATAGTCTACTGAGAAGGGACAGGAATCATAGATATAGTCTACTGAGGACAGGAATCATAGATATAGTCTACTGAGAAGGGACAGGAATCATAGATATAGTCTACTGAGAAGGGACAGGAATCATAGATATAGTCTACTGAGAAGGGACAGGAATCATAGATATAGTCTATTGAGAAGGGACAGGAATCATAGAGATAGTCTACTGAGAAGGGACAGGAATCATAGATATAGTCTACTGAGAAGGGACAGGAATCATAGATATAGTCTATTGAGAAGGGACAGGAATCATAGATATAGTCTATTGAGAAGGGACAGGAATCATAGAGATAGTCTACTGAGAAGGGACAGGAATCATAGATATAGTCTACTGAGAAGGGACAGGAATCATAGATATAGTCTACTGAGAAGAGACAGGAATCATAGATATAGTCTACTGAGAAGGGACAGGAATCATAGATATAGTCTACTGAGAAGGGACAGGAATCATAAATATAGTCTACTGAGGACAGGAATCATAGATATAGTCTACTGAGAAGGGACAGGAATCATAGATATAGACTACTGAGAAGGGACAGGAATCATAGATATAGTCTACTGAGAAGGGACAGGAATCATAGATATAGTCTACTGAGAAGGGACAGGAATCATAGATATAGTCTACTGAGAAGGGACAGGAATCATAGATATAGTCTACTGAGGACAGGAATCATAGATATAGTCTACTGAGAAGGGACAGGAATCATAGATATAGTCTACTGAGAAGAGACAGGAATCATAGATATAGTATACTGAGAAGAGACAGGAATCATAGATATAGTCTACTGAGAAGGGACAGGAATCATAGATATAGTCTACTGAGAAGGGACAGGAATCATAGATATAGTCTACTGAGAAGGGACAGGAATCATAGATATAGTCTACTGAGGACAGGAATCATAGATATAGTCTACTGAGAAGGGACAGGAATCATAGATATAGTCTACTGAGAAGGGACAGGAATCATAGATATAGTCTACTGAGAAGGGACAGGAATCATAGATATAGTCTATTGAGAAGGGACAGGAATCATAGAGATAGTCTACTGAGAAGGGACAGGAATCATAGATATAGTCTACTGAGAAGGGACAGGAATCATAGATATAGTCTATTGAGAAGGGACAGGAATCATAGATATAGTCTATTGAGAAGGGACAGGAATCATAGAGATAGTCTACTGAGAAGGGACAGGAATCATAGATATAGTCTACTGAGAAGGGACAGGAATCATAGATATAGTCTACTGAGAAGAGACAGGAATCATAGATATAGTCTACTGAGAAGGGACAGGAATCATAGATATAGTCTACTGAGAAGGGACAGGAATCATAAATATAGTCTACTGAGGACAGGAATCATAGATATAGTCTACTGAGAAGGGACAGGAATCATAGATATAGACTACTGAGAAGGGACAGGAATCATAGATATAGTCTACTGAGAAGGGACAGGAATCATAGATATAGTCTACTGAGAAGGGACAGGAATCATAGATATAGTCTACTGAGAAGGGACAGGAATCATAGATATAGTCTACTGAGGACAGGAATCATAGATATAGTCTACTGAGAAGGGACAGGAATCATAGATATAGTCTACTGAGAAGAGACAGGAATCATAGATATAGTATACTGAGAAGAGACAGGAATCATAGATATAGTCTACTGAGAAGGGACAGGAATCATAGATATAGTCTACTGAGAAGGGACAGGAATCATAGATATAGTCTACTGAGAAGGGACAGGAATCATAGATATAGTCTACTGAGGACAGGAATCATAGATATAGTCTACTGAGAAGGGACAGGAATCATAGATATAGTCTATTGAGAAGGGACAGGAATCATAGATATAGTCTATTGAGGACAGGAATCATAGATATAGTCTATTGAGAAGAGACAGGAATCATAGATATAGTCTACTGAGGACAGGAATCATAGATATAGTCTATTGAGAAGAGACAGGAATCATAGATATAGTCTACTGAGAAGGGACAGGAATCATAGATATAGTCTATTGAGGACAGGAATCATAGATATAGTCTATTGAGAAGAGACAGGAATCATAGATATAGTCTATTGAGAAGGGACAGGAATCATAGATATAGTCTACTGAGGACAGGAATCATAGATATAGTCTATTGAGAAGAGACAGGAATCATAGATATAGTCTACTGAGAAGGGACAGGAATCATAGATATAGTCTATTGAGGACAGGAATCATAGATATAGTCTACTGAGAAGGGACAGGAATCATAGATATAGTCTACTGAGAAGGGACAGGAATCATAGATATAGTCTACTGAGAAGGGACAGGAATCATAGATATAGTCTACTGAGAAGGGACAGGAATCATAGATATAGTCTACTGAGAAGGACAGGAATCATAGATATAGTCTACTGAGAAGGGACAGGAATCATAGATATAGTCTACTGAGAAGGGACAGGAATCATAGATATAGTCTACTGAGAAGGGACAGGAATCATAGATATAGTCTATTGAGAGAAGGGACAGGAATCATAGATATAGTCTACTGAGAAGGGACAGGAATCATAGATATAGTCTATTGAGAAGGGGAATCATAGATATAGTCTATTGAGAAGGGACAGGAATCATAGAGATAGTCTACTGAGAAGGGACAGGAATCATAGATATAGTCTACTGAGAAGGGACAGGAATCATAGATATAGTCTACTGAGAAGAGACAGGAATCATAGATATAGTCTACTGAGAAGGGACAGGAATCATAGATATAGTCTACTGAGAAGGGACAGGAATCATAAATATAGTCTACTGAGGACAGGAATCATAGATATAGTCTACTGAGAAGGGACAGGAATCATAGATATAGACTACTGAGAAGGGACAGGAATCATAGATATAGTCTACTGAGAAGGGACAGGAATCATAGATATAGTCTACTGAGAAGGGACAGGAATCATAGATATAGTCTACTGAGAAGGGACAGGAATCATAGATATAGTCTACTGAGGACAGGAATCATAGATATAGTCTACTGAGAAGGGACAGGAATCATAGATATAGTCTACTGAGAAGAGACAGGAATCATAGATATAGTATACTGAGAAGAGACAGGAATCATAGATATAGTCTACTGAGAAGGGACAGGAATCATAGATATAGTCTACTGAGAAGGGACAGGAATCATAGATATAGTCTACTGAGAAGGGACAGGAATCATAGATATAGTCTACTGAGGACAGGAATCATAGATATAGTCTACTGAGAAGGGACAGGAATCATAGATATAGTCTATTGAGAAGGGACAGGAATCATAGATATAGTCTATTGAGGACAGGAATCATAGATATAGTCTATTGAGAAGAGACAGGAATCATAGATATAGTCTACTGAGGACAGGAATCATAGATATAGTCTACTGAGAAGTGACAGGAATCATAGATATAGTCTACTGAGAAGGGACAGGAATCATAGATATAGTCTATTGAGGACAGGAATCATAGATATAGTCTATTGAGAAGAGACAGGAATCATAGATATAGTCTATTGAGAAGGGACAGGAATCATAGATATAGTCTACTGAGGACAGGAATCATAGATATAGTCTATCATAGATATAGTCTACTGAGAAGGGACAGGAATCATAGATATAGTCTACTGAGAAGGGACAGGAATCATAGATATAGTCTATTGAGGACAGATATAGTCTATTGAGGACAGGAATCATAGATATAGTCTACTGAGAAGGGACAGGAATCATAGATATAGTCTACTGAGGACAGGAATCATAGATATAGTCTACTGAGAAGGGACAGGAATCATAGATATAGTCTACTGAGGATAGGAATCATAGATATAGTCTACTGAGAAGGGACAGGAATCATAGATATAGTCTATTGAGGACAGGAATCATAGATATAGTCTATTGAGGACAGGAATCATAGATATAGTCTACTGAGAAGGGACAGGAATCATAGATATAGTCTACTGAGGACAGGAATCATAGATATAGTCTACTGAGAAGGGACAGGAATCATAGATATAGTCTACTGAGAAGGGACAGGAATCATAGATATAGTCTACTGAGAAGGGACAGGAATCATAGATATAGTCTACTGAGGACAGGAATCATAGATATAGTCTACTGAGGACAGGAATCATAGATATAGTCTACTTAGAAGGGACAGGAATCATAGATATAGTCTACTGAGAAGGGACAGGAATCATAGATATAGTCTACTGAGGACAGGAATCATAGATATAGTCTATTTAGAAGGGACAGGAATCATAGATATAGTCTACTGAGAAGGGACAAGAATCATAGATATAGTCTACTGAGAAGAGACAGGAATCATAGATATAGTCTACTGAGAAGGGACAGGAATCATAGATATAGTCTACTGAGAAGGGACAGGAATCATAGATATAGTCTATTGAGAAGGGACAGGGATCATAGATATAGTCTACTGAGAAGGGACAGGAATCATAGATATAGTCTACTGAGGACAGGAATCATAGATATAGTCTACTGAGAAGGGACAGGAATCATAGATATAGTCTACTGAGGACAGGAATCATAGATATAGTCTACTGAGGACAGGAATCATAGATATAGTCTACTGAGAAGGGACAAGAATCATAGATATAGTCTACTGAGGACAGGAATCATAGATATAGTCTACTTAGAAGGGACAGGAATCATAGATATAGTCTACTGAGGACAGGAATCATAGATATAGTCTACTGAGAAGGGACAAGAATCATAGATATAGTCTACTGAGGACAGGAATCATAGATATAGTCTACTTAGAAGGGACAGGAATCATAGATATAGTCTACTGAGAAGGGACAGGAATCATAGATATAGTCTACTGAGAAGGGACAGGAATCATAGATATAGTCTACTGAGGACAGGAATCATAGATATAGTCTACTGAGGACAGGAATCATAGATATAGTCTACTTAGAAGGGACAGGAATCATAGATATAGTCTACTGAGAAGGGACAGGAATCATAGATATAGTCTACTGAGAAGGGACAGGAATCATAGATATAGTCTACTGAGAAGGGACAGGAATCATAGATATAGTCTACTGAGAAGAGACAGGAATCATAGATATAGTCTACTGAGAAGGGACAGGAATCATAGATATAGTCTACTGAGGACAGGAATCATAGATATAGTCTACTGAGAAGGGACAGGAATCATAGATATAGTCTATTGAGAAGGGACAGGAATCATAGATATAGTCTACTGAGAAGGGACAGGAATATGAATAGTGGGGGTGTAGCTCTGTACATTCAGAATCATATACCTTTTAAGAGGAGGGATGACCTTAATGTATGTCAAGTTGTGGCACTATGGGCTCAAGTACATCTACCTCACCAGGCAGCCATATTGGTAGGATGTGTGTATAGACCTCCTAGCTCTAAGGTGTCCTATCTGGATGACTTATGCACTGGGTTTGACCAGGCCACAGATACCAACAGAGATGTATTTACCTTGGGCGATTTTAATGTAAATTGGAAAGATCATAATAATTATAATTCATGATTCAAATATAATTCAATTAATGAGATTTGCTGAGAGTTGTGGTTTGAAGTGAATGGTTAATGATACTACTAGATCATCAACTAAGTTAGGTCACAGTTCGAACAAATGCATTGATTTGATCTTCTGTAATATACCTTTGCAATGCTTAAAAGCCAGATCAATGCCAGTGGGCTGGACAGACCATAATATTGCGACCATAACCATGAACACCAAGGTTCCAAAGAAACCCCCTAGGATTGTGGTCATCAGAAATTTCAAAACATTTAATCATGTGCTATTTCTAAATTATTTGGCTGCTGTACCCTGGGAGCTGATTTATCTAGAGGATGATTTAAATCACGCTACAGAATGTTTTATTGATTTGCTCACTGAGGTAATGGACCATCATACACCAGTAAGAAATTGTACAGTTGGGGCGTCCTGGGTGGCGCAGTGGTCTAGGGCACTGCATTGTGGTCTAGGGCACTGCATCGCATCGTGCTAGCTGTGCCACCAGAGACTCTGGGTTTGAGCCCAGGCAATCATTTCGCAGATTTTTTTTAACAAAGAAAATTAATTTACTGAGTGATAATGGGAACAGCAATTCTTTCAAACAAGCTATTGTTCAATGGATTGATGATCATATTATGAGCAAAAAAACCTGCTCTTTTAGACTACAAATGCTGTCAGTAGAGGAGGATTTAAACCTACTGATGTCATTACCCGATAGTAAATTTACAGGTTATGATCTTATGGACAATGTTTTACTTTGCTATGCTGCTCCCAGATTGCAGCTCCACTGAAATACATATTTAATTGGTCACTGGAAAAGGGGACATTTGCAAATGTATGGCAGCATGCTAAACTGTGTCCAATCCCGAAAGACAGCAAAGAACTCATTACTACTGTCAATAGTCAACCAAGTAATCAATTAATAATTACCTTCACTCAGTAAGATATTGGAGGGTATTGTGAGTAGACAAATGTGGGAGTATATGGAAAAAAATGATCTGATTACAGCCAATCAGCATGCTTATCGCAAAAACCATTCCACTACCACTGCATTGGTTGACATGACTGACCAGTGGCTCAATGCTATAGATAATGGCAGGTTTGTAGGTGTACTATTTTTAGATTTCAGTGCAGCATTTGATTTAGTGGATCACATTGACAAAATTATTGCATTATGGGTTTAAGAAGGCAGCATTGAATTGGGTAGAGTGGTATCTAACTGACAGGAAACAGTCACTTAAAGTGGGGCAAAAAAGTATTTAGTCAGCCACCAATTGTGCAAGTTCTCCCACTTAAAAAGATGAGAGAGGCCTGTAATTTTCATCATAGGTACACTTCAACTATGACAGTCAAAATGAGAAAAAAAATCCAGAAAATCACACTGTAGGATTTTTAATGAATTTATTTGCAAATTATGGAGGAAAATAAGTATTTGGACAATAACAAAAGTTTATCTCAATACTTTGTTATATATCCTTTGTTGGCAATGACAGAGGTCAAACGTTTTCTGTAAGTCTTCACAAGATTTTCACACACTGTTGCTGGTATTTTGGCACATTCCTCCATGCAGACATCCTCTAGAGCAGTGATGTTTTGGGGCTGTTGCTGGGCAACACGGACTTTCAACACCCTCCAAAGATTTTCTATGGGGTTGAGATCTGGAGACTGGCTAGGCCACTCCAGGACCTTGAAATGCTTCTTACGAAGCCACTCCTTCTTTGCCCGGGCGGTGTGTTTGGGATCATTGTCATGCTGAAAGACCCAGCCACGTTTCATCTTCAATGCCCTTGCTGATGGAAGGAGGTTTTCACTCAAAATCTCACGATACATGGCCCCATTCATTCTTTCCTTTACACGGATCAGTCGTCCTGGTCCCTTTGCAGAAAAACAGCCCCAAAGCATGATGTTTCCACCCCCATGCTTCACAGTAGGTATGGTGTTCTTTGGATGCAACTCAGCCTTCTTTGTCCTCCAAACACGACGAGTTGAGTTTTTACCAAAATGTTATATTTTGGTTTCATCTGACCATATGACATTCTCCCAATCTTCTTCTGGATCATCCAAATGCTCTCTAGCAAACTTCTGACGGGTCTGGACATGTACTGGCTGAAGCAGGGGGACAAGTCTGGCACTGCAGGATTTGAGTCCCTGGCGGCATAGTGTGTTACTGATGGTAGGCTTTGTTACTTTGGTCCCAGCTCTCTGCAGGTCATTCACTAGGTCCCCCGTGTGGTTCTGGGATTTTTGCTCACCGTTCTTGTGATCATTTTGATCACACGTGGTGAGATCTTGCGTGGAGCCCCAGATCGAGGGAGATTATCAGTGGTCTTGTATGTCTTCCATTTCCTAATAATTGCTCCCACAGTTGATTTCTTCAAACCAAGCTGCTTACCTATTGCAGATTCAGTCCTCCCAGCCTGATGCAGGTCTACAATTTTGTTTCTGGTGTACTTTGACAGCTCTTTGGTCTTGGCCATAGTGGAGTTTGGAGTGTAACTGTTTGAGGTTGTGGACAGGTGTCTTTTATAATGATAACAAGTTCAAACAGGTGCCATTAATACAGGTGACGAGTGGAGGACTGAGGAGCCTCTTAAAGAGGAAGTTACAGGTCTGTGAGAGCCAGAAATCTTGCTTGTTTGTAGGTGACCAAATACTTATTTTCCACCATAATTTGCAAATAAATTCATTAAAAATCCTACAATGTGGTTTTCTGGATTTTTTTTCTCATTTAGTTGAAGTGTACCTATGATGAAAATTACAGGACTCTCTCATCTTTTTAAGTGGGAGAACTTGCACAATTGGTGGCTGACTAAATACTTTTTTGCCCCACTCTTGCTTTAGACTGTGGAATACTGCAGGGCAGCTGCCTTGGGCCACTTCTTCACTTAATATATCTACCAACAACCTTCCTTATGCCTTATCTGAAACTCAAGCTACTATATTTGCAGATGATACTACAATTTATACAACAAGACAATCCCTTCAACAGGTACAGACATCTCTACAAGTAGATCTAGAAAATATCAGGGAGTGGGGAACAAACTTGTTGTGAACACTAAGAAAACCAAGGTTAAGCTGGTCTGTTCCATCAGGAAAAGACCAACAAAGCATGGGATACAATTATGTATGGGGAAAGGAAAGGGAAAGGGGGATACCAAGTCAGTTGTACAACTGAATGCTTTCAACTAAAATGTGTCTTCCGAATTTATCCCAACCACTCTGAATCAGAGAAGGGCGGGGGGCTGCCTTAATCGGGGATTACAAATTGAGGAAGTGGCAGAAACCAAACTACTACGGGTGCAACTACACAGCTGCCTATCATTGTTGTCTCAAATAACTCATATATGTAAAGAAAAATATTAAAACTGCATGCATGATCAGAAGGATAGCTCAATGTTTACCGGAAAAGATAACACCCCAAAAAATAACCCAAGCATTAATTGAGAGTCAACCCTGGGCTGGGTGATCCTCAGTGGTGGATGAAAAGGGAAAACCCCATATTTTGTGCTGTGTTACTTGCAAATTACTGTAAATGTAAACTCCGGGTTGCAATCCGGCTTGCAATCCTTATTAAACAAATTAACCTCTGATTAAAGAAGTTTCCTGTGGTCACTTACAGTGCCTTGCGAAAGTATTCGGCCCCCTTGAACTTTGCAACCTTTTGCCACATTTCAGGCTTCAAACATAAAGATATAAAACTGTATTTTTTTGTGAAGAATCAACAACAAGTGGGACACAATCATGAAGTGGAACGTCATTTATTGGATATTTCAAACTTTTTTAACAAATCAAAAACTGAAAAATTGGGCGTGCAAAATTATTCAGCCCCTTTACTTTCAGTGCAGCAAACTCTCTCCAGAAGTTCAGTGAGGATCTCTGAATGATCCAATGTTGACCTAAATGACTAATGATGATAAATACAATCCACCTGTGTGTAATCAAGTCTCCGTATAAATGCACCTGCACTGTGATAGTCTCAGAGGTCCGTTAAAAGCGCAGAGAGCATCATGCAGAACAAGGAACACACCAGGCAGGTCCGAGATACTGTTGTGAAGAAGTTTAAAGCCGGATTTGGATACACAAAGATTTCCCAAGCTAGCTGAGAACTTAGATACCTGTGATTTTTGAGACCTCATTTTGAGACCTATGTGTTAATTGTAGGGGTGCCCATGGGGCTGAGGATAAGAAATGTCCCATGCGAGAGAGGCATGTTGAGGTTTCCAGGGTTAGAGATGTCATATGCTGAGGCAGTGAAGAAAGTAGAGGAAGATGGGTGAAGGCCAACAAGTGATATATGTTTCAGTAAGATTTGATTTTTAGCATTTATAGCAATGGTTATCAACTGACCTGCAGGGATGGAAGGTAAGTTGCAGAAAATTGGGGTCATGGTGGCAGCTGCAGAGAGGTATTTGGGTGTGCGAGACATCAGATGAGTTACAGGGTGTGTTAAGTGTTTTTTTTTTTTACCTTTATTTAACCAGGCAAGTCAGTTAAGAACAAATTCTTATTTTCAATAATGGCCTAGGAACAGTGGGTTAACTGCCTGTTCAGGGTCAGAACGACAGATTTGTACCTTGTCGGCTCAGGGGTTTGAACTTGCAACCTTCTGGTTACTAGTCCAACACTCTAAACACTAGGCTACCCTGCCACCACGGTTTAAGTGGTGGTGTCCCATCCTTTCAGGTTGTTGGCCTGAGGTAGGACAAAATACATTTAAATAGTAGAGGAGGGTGTTGTTATTTTTTATAGGATGTTATTTAAAAAAAATGTGAGTGTTTGGTGGTAGGGTATTTTCAAGCAAAATACAAGGGAGCTGTACTCCAGTCTAGTAGGTGGCGGTAATGCAACATTTATTGGCTGTCAACCGACGTTAAACCTCGTCGAAGAAGAATACAGTTTATTTTGGGTGGAGTAAAATATCTCGCTTCGCCTCTTCCTCTCTGACCGTGCTCGTGTAAACAGGAAGTACATAGCTAACTGAGAATATAAGCACGACTCTGATAGGATGAGTCCATATAACGATAGCCAATTGGAATGAATTACACTGTGTGTAGTTCTGACGACAACAGCAGGGATTGACTCGTGATGTAAATGGGTGGGGTTGGGCAGCCAGGAGGAATAGCGTATTTTTTTTCTCAACTGTATCATATGGCTAGCTATGTTGAACGAGAAAGAGAGAAATAGCAAGTCAAGAAAGTTCTAAAGTAAGTTTCCAGCTCCTACATTTCATGAGCTTTATCTTAATGTGATTAGACTGTGTGGCTTCGATTGATTGACTGTTTCCAACTTTAACCAGCGTTTCTGCTTACTAGTAACGTTAGTCAGGTAATGTAAGCTAGTACATGAACAGTCTATGCATGTCTTCTTGTACACACCAGCGTGCACGTAATAATCGTAATGTTTATTGTAGCCAAGTCAAACGCAAGTCAGCTAACTAGCTAGCTAGCGTCTCGCTTGAAGTTGCATGGATATTGACTGGGACGTTACGAGGCTCTAGCCCTTGATCATGGCTCTCAGTTCCATGATATCTCCCACTCTTTCAGTCCATCAAATTTCCATAACTCCCTGCCCAGGCTCCGGGGCCTGAGAGGGTGGTAATTGTACGTGACCGGTTGGAAAAAGTAATACCCAATTGTTGGGTAAAAGTAAAGATCCCTTAATAGAAAATGATTCGAGTAAAAGTCATCCAGTAAAATACTGCTTCAGTAAAATTCTAAAAGTATTTTGTTTTAAATATACTTAAGTATCAAAAGTATAAAACAAATCCCTGATATTAAGCAAACCAGACGCAACCATTCTTGTTTTCTTTAGGAATGTAGCAAAGTAAAAGATTTAAAAAAAAAAAAGTAAAGTACAGATACCCCTCAGAAAACACTTTAGTACTTTAAGGTATTTTACTGAAGTACTTTACACCTCTGCTCGTGCCAGTACATCATGTAAATCCTTTCCCCAAAGATCCTTCAGGCCCAGGAACCGCTCTGCCACATCCACAATAACATCCATCCTTCTGGACCTCTGCTCCACCTTAGCTGTGCCATTGACCACCATTGCCATAAAAAAAAACCACAAATTCCACCTTCACATGCAACATCTCTGGGTCCTGCTGGTGAGAGCCCGCCCGTGGAGAATGCCTACCGACCACCGTGGACTCTTCAGGACCACTCAACCCCTAAACCTGTCTCACTGCTGCTGTATATGAGATGATCTGATTAATCCTGACACCTCATCTTCCTTCACCCTCGTCGGGCACTCCAAAGATGTTGCTTCATGGTTTCCACCACTTTCTCCTCACTTCTACAATACATTATAATTCACATATCCCAACTTCACCAGGGTAGAGAGGGGCTCCGCTTTAAAAACAAAAGAACAGACCGACATTGCACTTTCGCTCCATTAACCACTCGATTCATCCGACGTGCATCAATCACTCCAAGAATATGTTTATTCTGTGCAACATCGGCTTCCCGCGAGATGCCAGATATTACCACCTTGAAGTGCGCCCTGTTCCGAGACACGGGCAAACCTCTCGAATCGCGTGAGATGGAGCACACACTGATCATTTACATTTACATTTAAGTCATTTAGCAGACGCTCTTATCCAGATCCTCAGAAGTACATAAAACAAGCCTGCCTTGTGATTATCACACACTGATCCTCAGAAGTACATAAAACAAGCCGGCCTTGTGATTATCACACACTGATCCTCAGAAGTACATAAAACAAGCCTGCCTTGTGATTATCACACACTGATCCTCAGAAGTACATAAAACAAGCCTGCCTTGTGATTATCATAGCCTTTACTTTACCCAGCACTCTCTCCACCAGTTTGGATAATTCAAATTAATTATTCTAGATTGGTAATCCAATCAACGGCTCGTCATCAACAAACTGTACTCCTACAAGATACGAAGGAACATTCTCAGCGCTGTACGCTACTTTGCTGTTTTCCATTTTCTGTTGTCATATTTTCCTTAATTCTACCTCCATTAGATTCAAGATCCTCAACAGCTTCTGCTTCCGTCATCATTTTTCTCCTCCCAAAAACAGAAGTTTAAATTGATACACACCTTTTTTAGGGTTTGTGTTCCCACAAGGCCATATCTTCCTGTTTACGGAAAACAGACTGAAGACTGTGAGTAAACAGAAGACGGACACCATACACATATTGTCTCTGAATAATACTGTCGGCTGCAACGGTGTTAAAACAGTAAGCTGCATTTGTGAAATCATTGTGATTGATATGAAAGTAGAGAGATTTATGTTTTTAGAACCGTACCACAATTGAGAATCGATTCACGTTTAGATGGAGTATTTGGCTGTTTAGACTTCCAGAGCCAATTCACCTTTAAACACAACATGTAAGGTCCTTGGACTATAAGGAGTAACGTTGGCCCAATAATGGACTAAATCAGTCTAATTTACCTCTAGTCTAGAATACCTGGTTAAATTGTGCTTGGGAGCATTTTTAAACTCTCCATTTTTAAAGTTGGAAAAAATAAGATGTCATTCCTGTGAAAAAGTGTGCTACATTTTACTATCATATATATTTTGACATATTTGATGATGTCAGCTATAGTACGTTAATTCCCCTATGGTCAGACAAAACGTGAATAGAAACCGTAAATGTCTTGGTAACAGGAAATATGGCTATTTCCATGACACAATTTTAAAAAGTAATTTTTGACTGACCACATGCTTAAACTTAAAATTAAAAGTTACATATCACAACTTCTATTTGAAATCTTTTGGCAATCAGAGCAACGTTGCAACAAATCACTTAGAAAAAAATAGAAACTATCTGAACCATGACTTAAAGAACTGATGTTGGCACACGATGGATTGAAAGTTGGAGCTTAACTAACAAAATTACAGTTAACAAAAATGCATGCTTAATCCAGTATAAACTAATGTTTAGAATTTATTATGAGACAAAATTCACAGATTCTACAGCACAACGGCAGAGTCATGTCTTAAATGTAAAACTAATGACGACTCAATCATCCATGCTTTCTTGGAATGTCCAAAAGTTATGGACGGGAGCTAGAAAGTTGACTGTCAGAAGTAATACAATGCAAAGCTACTTTGAATCTGTTTGTCGGCATATTTCAAGACCTACTATATGGGGGTTTGGCGAGATACCCAATGGGTTCGATGATTCTCTTCTCATTATTAACACAATGGAAAAATCCAATTTAATATTGAAATAGCATGGGCGACTGAGGAAAAACAAATTGGAACAATTTAAGGCCAAGTGGCAAACAACAATGCAATCACAAAGGATGGGGTGTGAGCATGCGGGTCTGGGCAGAGGAGATGTACAGCGCCTTCACAACGTCTTCACACCCCTTGGCTTATTCCACATTTGGTTGTTACAGCCTGAATTCAAAATGGATTAAATATATATTTTGTTCTCAACCATCTGTACACAATACCCCATAATGATAAGGTGAAAATATGTTTTTTTTAAAGATTTTTTTTGCAAATTTATTAAAAATAAAACAAATGAATTTACATAACTATTTACACCCCTGAGTCAGTACTTTCTACCCATCTACCAATAGGTGCTCTTCTTTGCCATGCACCGTAAAACCTCCATGGTCTTTCTACCCATCTACCAATAGGTGCTCTTCTTTGCCATGCACTGTAAAACCTCCATGGTCTTTCTACCCATCTACCAATAGGTGCTCTTCTTTGCCATGCACTGTAAAACCTCCATGGTCTTTGTGGTTGAATCTGTGTTTGAAATTCAGTGCTCGACTGCCAGACCTTACAGATGTGTGTGGGGTACAGAGATGAGGTAGTCATATTGAACACAGAATGAGTCCATGCAATTTACTATGTGACTTGTTACACACATTTTTAATCCTCAATTTATTTTTGGCTTGCCATAACAAAGAGGCTGAATCCTTATTGACTCAAGACATTTCAGCTTTGATTTTTTTTATTAATTTGTAATAAGAAAAATATTCCACTTTGTCATTATGGGCTATTGTATGTAGCCCAGTGACAAAGAAATCTGTATTGAATCAATTTTAAATTGCATTTAATTCATTAAATCCATTTTAAATTCAGAATGTAACACAACAAAATGTGGAAAAAGTCAAGGGGTGTGAATACTTTCTGACTGTAGTCGTTTGTGTGAGTCTGCAAGTTGATGTTTGTACAGGACCAGTCAAAAGTTTGGGCACACCTACTCATTCCAGGGTCTCTATTTTTTCTATATTGTTATAATAGTGAAGACATCAAAGCTATGAAATAACACCATGTTGTTACCAAAAAAAGTGTTAAACAAATCAAAATATTTTAAATTTGAGATTCTTCAAAGTAGCCACCCTTTGCCTTGATGACAGCTCTGCACACTCTTGGCAATGTCTCAACCATCTTTCCTTAATGCATTTGAGCCAATCTGTTGTGTTGTGATGACAAGGTAGGGGTGGTATACAGAAGATATCCCTATTTGGTTAAATAATAAGTCTGTGTTATGGCAAGAACTGCTCAAATAAGCAAAGAGAAATGATAGTCCGTCATTAATTTAAGACATGAAGGTCCGTCAATCCGGAACATTTCAAGAACTTTGAAAGTTTCTTCAAGTGCAGTTGCAAAAACCAAGAACTGGCTCTCATGAGAGCTGCCACAGGAAAGGAAGACCCAGAGTTACCTCTGCTGCAGAGGATAAGTTCATTAGAGTTAACTGTACCTCAGATTGCAGCCCAAATAAATGCTTCAGACTTCAAGTAACAGACACATCGCAACATCAATTGTTCAGAGGAGACTGCGTTAATCAGGACTTCATGTTCGAATTGCTGCAAAGAGACCACTACTAAAGGACACCAATAATAAGAAGAGACTTGTTTGGGCCAAGAAACACGAGCAATGGACATTAGACCCTTGGAAATCTGTACTTTGGGCTGATGAGTCCAAATGAGAGATTTCTTGTTGTAACCGCCGTGTCTTTGTGAGACAGAGATGAACAAATGATTTCCGCATGTGTGGTTCCCACCGTGAAGCATGGAGGAGGAGGTGTGATGTCTTTGTGAGACAGAGAGGAGGTGAACGAATGATTTCCGCATGTGTGGTTCCCACCGTGAAGCATGGAAGAGGAGGTGTGATGTCTTTGTGAGACAGAGATGAACGAATGATTTCCACATGTGTGGTTCCCACCGTGAAGCATGGAGGAGGAGGTGTGATGGTGTGGGGGTGCTTTGCTGGTGACACGGTCAGTGATTTATTTAGAATTCAAGGCACACTTAACCAGCATGGCTACCACAGCATTCTGCAGCGACACACCATCCCATGTGGTTTGGGCTTAGTGGGACTATCATTTGTTTTTCAACAGGACAATGACCCAGCACACATCCAGCCTGTGTAAGGGCTATTTGTTCAAGGAGAGTGATGGAGTGCTGCATCAGGCGACCTGGTCTCCACAATCACCTGACCTCAACTCAATTGAGATTGTTTGGGATGAGTTGGACCGCAGAGTGAAGGGAAAACAGCCAACGAGTGCTCAGCATATGTGGGAACTACTTCCAAACTTTTGGGGAAAAAAGCATTCCAGGTAACACTTTATTTTTTGGTTCTTTATTTTTTTTCTTGATTCTTTATTCATGGCTGTGTTCTTGGGCAAAATTGTGAGTGAGCCCACTCCCTTGGCTGAGAAGCAACCCCACACATGAATGGTCTCCGGATGCTTTACTGTTGGCATGACACAGGACTGATGGTAGCGCTCACCTTTTCTTCTCTGGACAAGTTTCTTTCCAGATGCCCCAAACAATCGTTAAGGGGATTCATCAGAGGAAATTACTTTACCCCAGTCCTCAGCAGTCCAATCCCTGTACCTTTTTTGAAAAATATCAGTCTGTCCCTGATGTTTTTCCTGGAGACAAGTGGCTTCTTTGCTGCCCTTCTTGACATCAGGCCATCCTCCAAAAGTATTCTCCTCACTGTGCGTGCAGATACACTCACACCTGCCTGCTGCCATTCCTGAGCAAGCCCTGTACTGGTGGTGCCCCAATCTCGCAGCTGAATCTACTTTAGGAGACTTTTTTGGGCGCCCTGAAGCCTTCTTCACAACAATTGAACCGCTCTCCTTGAAGTTCTTGATGATCCGATAAATGGTTGATTTAGGTGCAATCTTACTGGCAGCAATATCCTTGCCTGTGAAGCCCCTTTTGTGCAAAGCAATGATGACATCACATGTTTCCTTGCAGGTAACCATGGATGACAGAAGAAGAACAATGAATCCAAGCACCACCCTCCTTTTGAAGCTTCCAGTCTGTTATTCGAACTCAATCAGCATGACAGAGTGATCTCCAGCCTTGTCCTCATCAACACTCACACCTGTGTGAACGAGACAATCACTGACATGATGTCAGCTGGTCCTTTTGTAGCAGGGCTGAAATGCAGTGGAAATGTTTTTTGGGGATTCAGTTCATTTGCATGGCAAAGAGGGATCACTCTTCATAACATTCTGGATTATACGCAAATTACCATCAACTGAGGCAGCAGACTTAGAAAATTATAAAATAAAGATAAACCCTGGAATGAGTAGGTGTGTCCATTTAAATATTATTTAAAAAATAAGAATTTTCTGATACAAGATAGAATTCATTGTTCCTTCAACGATGGCAAGTCGTCCAGGTCCTGAGGCAGCAAAGCATCTCCAAAGCATCACACCGTTGGTATGAAGTGCAGTGTTTGTTCCCTTTATCTAATATTAGGTTTTGGTTGAAGATCTGGCCTCATTCGGTGTCCAAAATATTGTAAAAGTATAGGCTCAGAAAGGGGTAAATACTTGTTTGCAACTTTCTCCATCCCTGTTTTTCTCACCCCGTGTGTGTGTGTGTGTGTGTGTGTGTGTGTGTGTGTGTGTAGGAATGGGCAGGGAAGAGGATACTGATGACCAGTGCAGTTGGACCAGTGCGTTGAGTCACAATCTCAACGATGACATGTCAGGACTCAAAACGGTATCTTAAGTCCAGAAAATGCTGATTCGTGTGTGTGGGGGGGGGGTTACTGGATCTATAAATCTTTGCATTTGTCTGCACTCTACATCAATTGTTTTCTTTATGACTTTGTTTGCCTGTTTCTCCACAGTACTTAGCAGGAAAGGTACCCAGCAGGGAGGATATCAGGGCACGTGTCCAGCAGTTTGTGGAGGAGAGGATGCAGACTACCATGGTACAGAGATCCACTAAGCTTTATGAACGTGAAACTTAGCTAGGGTGTATTTGTCGCACACCGTAGCAAAACTTTTCACCGCAGCAAACCTTTTCGCAACAGCATACAATTTTTTGTTTGGTCCCTCCCTGTTTCGCTCCATTAGATTCTGTTTACCTCCGGTCGGTTCTGATGCGTCCTAGTGACACCCGGGTGTATTCACTAGGACGCTAACGGGACGTACCCGATCTTGTCCAGTAGAAACTTGTTTACATTGCAAAAAAAAATGTTTTCATTTGTGAAACGTTTTGGTACTGTTTGCTACGGTGTGCGTGCACTAGTGAATACACCCCAGATAAACTTCTATTTCCATGCGTGCAAAACATTTTAATAAAGCAGAAAACCTAACATGATAACCATAGTAAAGTCTCTGGCCTTCTGAAAGTAAATCCTACATCAACAATGTCTAGTAAAGCCTCCTTAGGCACCAAGACTAAACAAAAAGAGGAAGGAGGTCTTTGATGTAACCCCCCCCCCCCCCACACACACACACACACACACACACACACACATCCCCCTTTGGTCTCTACATGACTTCTTGATCGGACTTCAGAGGTCATGTTTGTTGTTGTTGGAATGTTCTGTGGTTCCCAGTGCCTGTGTCTGACACCAAACCATAGAATAGAACAGCACACTGTAATTGAATGGATCTTTATGGTGATAACTTTGTTTTGTTGTCCAGTTGACTGGCGTGCTGATCGGGGCTGTGGTGGCAGTTTCTCTAATTGGCATCGTGGTGCTCTTCCTCTATAGAAGATACAAGCTGGCCAGTGAGTCATCCATCCTCTTCCTCCCCACTTCATGGGACAAACATGAGGGTCAAGGACACAGTTCATATTAAACTTTGACATTAAAGTAACTGAACAGTGTAACCACATCGGCATAATAATAGGAATTAATAACGGGACTTATGAATTGGACCTGAACAGAGAAGTCCTATATTTTACGGGACAGCATTCATTGTATGCTCAGTAGCCACTGTTGCACAAGTGCTGTTATCTTTGTTGATGTTGTTGTGTCTATTCGAAGGTGGACAGCAGGCTGTTCCTCGCTATCGCTTCAGGAAGAGAGACAAGGTGCTCTTCTACGGCCGGAAGATTATGAGGAAGGTCAGTCATTATTGGTCTGTGTTCCAAATGGCACCCTAGTCCCTTTTATACTACTTTTGACCACTACTTTTGGCCACTACTTTTGACCAGGGACCATAGGGATCTCTGAGCGTTAAGGCGAAGAAGTTTGGTTAGGACCGGGTTTGAATTCCGGCCAAGGGTATCACCCGAATTCGCGGCAATACTACTTTTACCTGGGAAAATGGATGTGATTCCTCCCCAAGTCACTCAGCTCTCTGCCATGCATTACGTATCAGGGCCCATATTCATAAATGTGTAAATGTGATTAAATGTGAACATTTTAATACACTTTTTAATTAAGGCTGTAACGTAACAGAATGTGGAAAAAGTTGAGGGGTCTGAATACTTTCCGAATGCACTGTATATATTGACACCCTCGCACTTTTATTAAATAATTATTTATTCTAAAATCGGGTAGAGAATTTTTTTTTTTAAATGTAAAAAACTTTTGGTCACTGTTACAGCTATTGCAGAACCAATTTAATTTTTGTCAACTTAAGTTTACAATTTTAATTAGGAAAATAAAGACAAAGGGCATGTGCAAAATGATTGGCACCCCGTAGCTAATACGTTGTTGTACAGCCTTGGGCCAAGAGAACTGTCAACAAGTACTTGTTGTTGCCGTCAATGAGCTCTCTGCACCTTTCTACTGGCAAAACGGCCCGATCTTCTGCTCTATTTGAGGTGTGCTCACCACCAGCTGCTGCTTTCATGTTTCATAACTGCTGTTATGGATGTGATTCAGGTCTGGCCTCTTTGCACCTTTCTACTGGCAAAACGGCCCGATCTTCTGCAGAAAACTGCTCTGTTTGAGGTGTGCTCACCACCAGCTGCTGCTTTCATGTTTCATAACTGCTGTTATGGATGTGATTCAGGTCTGGCCTCTTTGCTGGCCACTCCAGAACATTCCAGGGTGCGTTTTGATGTGTGTTTGGGGTCCTTGTCCTGCTGCAAGACCCACAACCTTCAATGGAGGCACCGGTTTGAATCCCGAGTTGACAAGGTGAAAAATCAGTCGTTGTGCCGTCTGAGCAAGGCACTTTTTAATTTATTTTATTTAGCCAGGAAAAGCTCATTGAGACCCAGTGTCTCTTTTTCAAGGGAGACCTGGCCAAGAAGGCAGCAACAATCAATACATTACAGAAATAAAACATACAACAACATGATCCAGCCTAAAAAAAAGCATTTGCACTCCTCTGTAACTGTCTCCCATCAATATTTTAAATGAATTCAGTGGCACTAACATATATAGATGGATTGTAGACAATTCCATGCCTCTGGTGCAGAAGATGACAAGGCAGCCTAATACTGTGAATGTGAATTTAAGTATCAACCAGCTAGCAGACCGGGTAACTGCTGGGGGTGAAGGAGACCAGACTACAGAGGTAAAGAGGGAGTTTACCCAAAAGGCCTTTGTAGATGAACACACATAAATGTATCTTTCTGCACATATACAGTGAGGTCCAACCTACCGTTTGGTGCAAGGTACAATGGTGGGTGAGTGACTTGGCATTTGTTTATCATGCATCCTTGCTCTTTATTACAGAGTCCAGTCTCTTAACTATAATTGCTTCATGCCAAATGAGCACCACAAAGTGCAAGGGGTGACAATATATTTGGCTGCAACTGTGTCTTCTGATGATAAGAAATGTCCGTTACATGTTTCCCCACTAGAGGGCAGAGCGACATAGCATTTTGTGCTCTTGGGAACTCATTCCTTCCTTCCTTCCTTCCTTCCCTCGTTGTCTCTCTCTCTGTCACTCACAGGTCCAGACCCTTTCCTCAACTCCATCTTCTACCTCGGTGTCCAAGCTGCGCCCTCGGAAGAGACCCAAAGTCCTGAGTATAGCTCGCAGGTACCATCTCTACTCAAAACTACCGATAAGGAAGGGTGCACTAGTCTCTGCTATTTAATGTGTTTGTGTTCTAGGATCCTGCGTATCCGTAAGGAGCCCCCTACTCTGCAGCCCAAGGAACCCCCTCCCTCCCTGCTGGAGGCGGACCTGACTGAGTTTGATGTTCAGAACTCCAACCTGCCCTCAGAGGTCCTCTACATGCTCAAAAATGTCAGGTAATCACAACCACACACACACACACACACACACACACACACACACACACACACACACACACGTCACTCTTTGCTGTCTCCCTCTGCTCTCAGGGTGCTGGGCCACTTTGAAAAGCCTCTGTTCCTGGAGCTGTGTCGTCACATGGTCTTTGTGGAGCTGCAGGAGGGGGAGGGGCTGTTCCGGCCGGGCGACGACGACGACAGCATCTACGTTGTCCAGGATGGACGTCTGGAACTCTGCATCCACGAGAATGTAAGACTGGGCTTGAATACCTGCTGGGAATACACGATGAAACCTCCTGTAGCTCAGCGCCAGCTAAGTCAATCTTATTTTTATTCGTCATCTTTCCCCTAGGGGAACTAATCTTTCTGGAGAAACATTTGACCAACCGGGGACATTTTGTTAGTCCCCACAAGGTCTAATGCTATTTCTAGAGGGTTTAGAATTACGTTTAGGGTTAGATTTGGGGTTAGGAGCTAGGGTTAAAGTTAGATTTTTGGGTTAGGGTTAGGTGCAGTGAAAATAGGATTTTGAATGAGACTGATTTGTGTGTCCCCACATGGTTAGTTATCCGTGTGTGTGTGTGTGTGTGTGTACAGGATGGCACAGAGCCGGTTGTGAAGGACGTGCTCCCGGGGGACAGTGTCCACAGCCTGCTCAGTATTCTGGACATCATCACTGTGAGTTTACTGCGGTCTTATCCTATTCCCTTTTTAGGCCACTACTTTTGACCGTAGGGCTGTGGTCAGAAGTGGTGCACCATACAAGGAATTAGCTGTCATTTGGGACGCGTCCTGTCTTCCCTCCATCTGACACGTGTCACACCCCGCCTCTGTCCTCCTCACCTCTGGCTTATCCTCTCCATCCATCTCTCCCTCCTCCCCGTCCTGTCCTCCATCCATCCATTTCTCTGCCCTTTGTCTCTTAACTACTGTACCTCTTATCCTCTCCCTCCATCTCTCCCTCCTCCCTGTCCTCCATCCATCCATCTCTTAACTACTGTACCTCTTATCCTCTCCCTCCATCTCTCCCTCCTCCCTGTCCTCCATCCATCCATCTCTTAACTACTGTACCTCTCCATCCATCTCTCCCTCCTCCCTGTCCTGTCCTCCATCCATCCATCTCTTAACTACTGTACCTCTTATCCTCTCCATCCATCTCTCCCTCCTCCCCGTCCTGTCCTCCATCCATCCATCTCTCTGCCCTTTGTCTCTTAACTACTGTACCTCTTATCCTCTCCATCCATCTCTCCCTCCTCCCCGTCCTGTCCTCCATCCATCCATCTCTTAACTACTGTACCTCTTGTCCTCTCCATCCATCTCTTAACTACTGTACCTCTTATCCTCTCCATCCATCTCTCCCTCCTCCCCGTCCTGTCCTCCATCCATCCATCTCTCTGCCCTTTGTCTCTTAACTACTGTACCTCTCCATCCATCTCTCCCTCCTCCCCGTCCTGTCCTCCATCCATCCATCTCTTAACTACTGTACCTCTTGTCCTCTCCATCCATCTCTCCCTCCTCCCCGTCCTGTCCTCCATCCATCTCTTAACTACTGTACCTCTTATCCTCTCCATCCATCTCTTAACTACTGTACCTCTCCATCCATCTCTCCCTCCTCCCTGTCCTGTCCTCCATCCATCTCTTAACTACTGTACCTCTCCATCTCTCCCTCCTCCCTGTCCTCTATTCATCTGTTTGTTTCCCCCTCTCTTTTCAGACATCAGTCCTCCCTCTCCTCCTCCTTCCTGTTTTTCTGATTTCACCTCCTCCCCTGTCTTTTGTCCTCTCTCTCTCCCCCTCCCTGTGTGATTGGTTGGTTCCTGTGTTCCTCAGGGTTACCCCGCCCCCTATAAGACTGTGTCAGCGCGGGCTGCGTCTCGCTCCACTATCCTGCGTCTGCCCGCCTCAGCCTTCCAGTCTGTGTTTGAGAAGTACCCCGAGACTCTGGTGCGCGTCATTCAGGTACGGCCCCAATCTCAGCCCACTCCCGAACATCACTTCAAACAACTCTTTGGATGAGACCCCCCCCACCACTAATGGCAAGGTCTGCATCCCAAACTCCACTTTATTCCCTATTGGCCTGTTTGGGACACACCCGAGGGTGAATTCTCTGCCTAACCTGAGTTGAAAGTACACCCAGATTGATCTGGAGAGGTCTTTTATTTTGTCTGTATCACAGGCATTGTTGTGGTGTTTGATCCGCCTTGGTGTTTGTTTGTGTTCCAGATAATCATGGTGCGACTCCAGAGAGTGACTTTCCTGGCATTACATAATTACCTGGGCCTAACCACAGAGCTCTTCAACCCGGTAACACACACACACACACACACACACACACACACACACACACACACACACACACACACACACACACACACACACACACACACATTAAGCCCAGCAGCATAACGCTATCCTCCCTGCAGAATCATAAAGCTCAGTGAAAATGAATAACATGGATCCCAAGCCTCTATAAACATTCTCTTTATAGCCAATCAAACATGCATCCAAGGCCACATTTGTTGTGTTATTAGTGGAATGCATGATTAGGTTGATATGGGGTGAATAGTTAATGCAATATTTTGCCTCTTTGATTGACAGGAGCGTCAGGCGGTCCCCTTGATGGCGGTTGCTGGGGTGATAGAGGGGAGTCCGGGCAGGATCCCACGCAGACCCCACTTTCAGGAGGACCCAGTCTCCGCCCCCACACCTGCACTCGCAGAAACCTCCTCGGACACAGACGCCGGGAAAGAGAGCCTGTCCAACGCCTTTAGGAAGACTCGCTCTGTCTCTATGCCCACTGACGGCACAGGTAGGCTTGTCCCCTGCCCAGTGCTGCAACTACACTCACCCGGGACTTCACACGTACACTATGCCCATCAATACCTCTCTCTGCTCAGCAGGGGTGACAGGGATCGACCTGAACATGACGTACGAGCGAGCCAGAGTCACCATAGACGAGCGCCCCTCCAGCCCTGTCATTTACAAGGTGAGCCCCCTTTTCTCCCTCTGCCTATGGGCCCTGGTCAAAAGTAGTGCACTAAATATGGAATAGGGTGCCATTTGGGACACAGGTCACCGACAGACCTCTGCCTCACTCATGTCTGAACTCCCCCTCATCTTCCTCCAGTCTATCCTGAAGAAGAGTGTGACCATGCAGCACACGCCCTCTGCCGTGTTCCACTACACGGACAGCGGGGGGCGCTCCGACACCGTCCACCCCAGCAAGGTCAGCTCCATCTTTCAGGCTGCCAAGAAAGACCTGCTGGGCATCATCCAGCTGCAGGTGAGACGTTTCGGACAGGGAGTACCATATAGATCTATAGTATATTGTTAAATACATGGAGGGAGTACCATATAGATCATTAAATGCATGGAGGGAGTACCATATAGATCTATAGTATATTGTTAAATGCATGGAGGAGTACCATATAGATCTATAGTATATTATTAAATGCATGGAGGGAGTACCATATAGATCTATAGTATATTGTTAAATGCATGGAGGGAGTACCATATAGATCTATAGTATATTGTTAAATGCATGGAGGGAGTACCATATAGATCTATAGTATATTGTTAAATGCATGGAGGGAGTACCATATAGATCTATAGTATATTGTTAAATGCATGGAGGGAGTACCATATAGATCTATAGTATATTGTTAAATGCATGGAGGGAGTACCATATAGATCTATAGTATATTGTTAAATGCATTAAATGATCATGGTTAAATGCATGGAGGGAGTACCATATAGATCTATAGTATATTGTTAAACATTCCAGATCTATAGTATATTGTTAAATGCATGGAGGAGTACCATATAGATCTATAGTATATTGTTAAATGCATGGAGGAGTATATAGATCGGATATAGATCTATAGTATATTGTTAAATGCATGGAGGGAGTACCATATAGATCTATAGTATATTGTTAAATACATGGAGGGAGTACCATATAGATCTATAGTATATTGTTAAATACATGGAGGGAGTACCATATAGATCGGATATAGTATATTGTTAAATACATGGAGGGAGTACCATATAGATCTATAGTATATTGTTAAATACATGGAGGGAGTACCATATAGATCGGATATAGTATATTGTTAAATGCATCATATAGATCGGATATAGTATATTGTTAAATGCATGGAGGGAGTCATAGATCTATAGTATATTTCTGTGCGGCTATTTCTCACTGTAATGCTCTCCATAGACGTAGAATAACTAGAACAGTCGTTACCTTTCAAGGCATTCTTCTGTGCGTGTGTGGCTGTGTATGCCGTTCTACATCTGTGGAGAGCATTACAGTGAGACGGTACCGGGTGTCTCTCGTCAATGTCTGAATCCCTTAATCCTGCTGTACCATAATCTCTCCCTCTCTGTCAGGACCCTGGTCTGTTGGAGGGCAGGGTGACTCTGCACCAGGTCAAAGCAGGCTCTGTGGTGGCCAGACAGGGAGACCAGGTCAGAGCACCATACTGTCTGCTTTACTTTATCAACCTGGTTCTCCTCTTTGGTCATACCTATCCACACCTGGTTCTCCTCTTTGGTCATACCTATCCACACCTGGTTCTCCTCTTTGGTCATACCTATCCACACCTGGTTCTCCTCTTTGGTCATACCTATCCACACCTGGGTTCAAATACTACTTGGAAGCTTTCCTTTGTCTGTGCTTGATTTAACTTCCAGCTTAATGGACCAATGGAATAATCCGAACACTGGGGAAATGACAACATTTCCTCCCCACTGTCGCACTGATGCAATTCCACAAAATGCGCAACATGTACAGCAGAAGATTGCAAAAAAAATTAAATGGGACATTATACAAACAGGTTGTCACATGAAAGCATTTAGGCTAATGTATTTAGCACACAAATTCGCCATATATTCAAAGCACGCGCATAATTGACACTGGATTGGACACACGAAAACCGAATGCCGTTTAGAGTTCTCGTCAGAAAGGAAAATTCTATACCCTTCTGTCCCCTTCTGACCCACAAATGAAAGCCCAGACGTGGTCCAGCATCACAGAAATGAAAGAGCTACGGGCGGCAGCGAAGTGAGGAGGAAACAGCCATTGTGTCTAGAAAAGGCGCAGAGACAGAAAGTCTTTAGTTAAGGATCAACTGAATGAGGAAAATATTGGAATTAAGTAGGCTAAAGCAATTTTAGTAACTTATCAAATTCTGGCTTCTACTGAAACTCCCAAAGTCATATTCAACTGTCATAGGTGTGTGTGTGGTCACCTAGGTTATCATTTCAGCACTGTTTTGATTGTGATCGCGCTGTTTTGAGACAAGCGCAGGGGACCCGTCTAGATAAATCAATCAATATCAAATTTGTGTTTAACACTAAATCTCCATTTGGATATTTGGTAACAATTAGGCTGGGAAAATGTTAGTTAAGGTGAGTGCTAATGATCATCTTTACTCTTGTATGCAGTTGAAGTCAGAAGTTTACATACACTTAGGTTGGAGTCATTAAAACTCGTTTTTCAACCACTCCACACATTTCTTGTTAATTAACAAACTATATTTTTGGCAAGTCGGTTAGGACATCTACTTTGTTCATGACACAAGTCATTTTTCCAACAATTGTTTACAGACAGATTATTTCACTTATAATTCACTGTATCACATTTCCAGTGGGTCAGAAGTTTACATTCACTAAGTTGACTGTGCCTTTAAACAGCTTGGAAATTTCCAGAAAATGATGTCATGTTCTCAGCAACTTCTGATAAGCTAATTGACATCATTTGAGTCAATTGGAGGTGTACCTGTGGATGCATTTCAAGGCCGACCTTCAAACTCAGTGCCTCTTTGCTTGACATCATGGGAAAATAAAAGAAATCAGCCAAGACCTCATAAAAACAATTGGTAGACCTCCACAAGTCTGGTTCATCCTTGGGAGCAATTTCCAAACACCTGAAGGTACCACGTTCATCTGTACAAACAATAGTAGGCAAGTATAAACATCATGGGACCAGGCAGCCATCATACCGCTCAGGAAGGAGACGCGTTCTGTCTCCTAGAAATTAATGTACTTTGGTGCAAAAAGTGCAAATCAATCCCAGAACAACAAAGGACCTTGTGAAGATGCTGGAGGAAACGGGTACAAAAGTATCTATATCCACAGTAAAACGAGTCCTAAATCGACATTACCTGAAAGGCCGCTCAGCAAGGAGGAAGGCTCTGCTCCAAAACCACCATAAAAAAGCCAGACTATGGTTTGCAGCTGCACATGGGGACAAAGGTCATACTTTTTGGAGAAATGTCCTCTGGTCTGATGAAACAAAATAGAACTGTTTGGCCATAATGACCATCCCAACCTTGAAGCACGGGGTGGCAGCTCATGTTGTGGGGGTGCTTTGCTGCAGAAGGGGCTGGTTCACTTCACAAAATAAATGGCAGTATGTGGATATATTGAAGCAACATCTCAAGACATCAGTCAGGAAGTTAAAGCTTGGTCGCAAATGGTTCTTCCAAATGGACAATGACCCCAAGCATACTTCACAAAGTTGTGGCAAATTGGCTGAAGGACAACAAAGTCAAGGTATTGGAGTGGCCATCACAAAGCTCTGACCTCAATCCCATGGAAAGAAAATTTGTGGGCCGAACTGAAAAGGTGTGTGAGCAAGAAGGCCTACAAACCTGACTCAGTTACACCAGCTCTGTCAGGAGGAATGGGCCAAAATTCACTCAACTTATTGTGGGAAGCTTCTGGAAGGCTACCCGTAACATTTGACCCAAGTTAAACAATTTAAAGGCAATGCTACCAAATACTAATTGAGTGTATGTAAACTTCTGACCCACTGGGAATGTGATGAAAGAAATAAAAGCTGAAATAAATCATTCTCTCTACTATTATTCTGACATTTCACATTTTTCAAATAAAGTGGTGATCCTAACGGACCTAAGACATGGAGCGTGCAATAACGTAGCCTAAATCATGTGTATTATTGACACAAGTAGTAGCCTTATATAGAGCCTATTTCCCTGTCGCCCCAATCCCACTGAAACCCCAAATCCCGACTCCTGTCTCGCATGACAATTCCTAACTTTGTACTGTAATCCCATGAGGTCAACATTGATCATTCAGATCCTCACTGAACTTCTGGAGAGAGTTTGCTGCACTGAAAGTAAAAGGGCTAAATAATTTTGCCCAATTTTTCAGTTTTTGGTTTAAAAAGTTTGAAATATCCAATAAATGCTCATGACTTGTTGTTGATTAACAAAAAAATACAGTTTTATATCTTTATGTTTGAAGCCTGAAATTGGCTCTGTCACAAGGCACTGTATGTCAAAATACCGCTATCCCCTTGCTTCACTGTCTCGTATCGCTGCCCATATGAGAGCCTACTTAGAGAATGTGTGATCAACACACTGTATGAAGGTCGATATGGATATATATTTTTAAAGAATTGGTCCCCGTGAAGAGATTCATATTTAAACAATTTCCTCGGGGTAGCCTAGGCCTACTGCTGTAAATGCAGTTAATGAGTTAATTGAGGAACATCGTCACGCTCCAAATTTATGAACATATTGTTTCGCAATTCACAACAATGTCATTGGAGATCAAAGTTACACTCATGACCAAATATCAGTTTCACTGTGTTTCGCTGTGAAATCTGGACATGGAGGAGCAGCCAAGTCGACAATGTGGCCCTGCGACAATCTTATTTTGGGAGAAGTGACCATTTCTTGGTTTTTAAATTGGCACTTCCAATTTTTCCGGTATAAATATGAATTATTATTAGGAACTTGATTTCCTGGAAAGTCATCATCCCAGTGTGTTTCAGGAGGTGAGTGTGCAGTTTGTGATCTTGGGCCTGCTGCATGTGTACCAGCGGATGATCGACCGCGAGGAGGACACATGTCTGTTTGTGACCCACCCCGGGGAGCTGGTGGGCCAGCTGGCTGTACTGACCGGCGAGCCCCTCATCTTCACTGTCCGAGCCCACCGAGACTGCAGCTTCCTCTCCATTTCCAAGACCACTTCTACGAGTGAGGCACTGGGAATACACACTGTCGTGCACATGTATTTCATATGCATACATGCATGCACACTCCGACATTTACCTGTGTGTGTGTGTGTCCCACCCCTCAGGATCATGCGTGCAGAACCCACAGTGGTGCTGAACGTAGCTCACACGGTCGTGCGGAGGATGTCGTCCTTCGTCAGGCAGATAGACTTTGCTCTGGACTGGATGGCTGTGGAGGCCGGCCGGGCAGTCTACAGGTAGGTAAACCCCTCTGTCCACACCGATGTTCAGCTTCACTGCCTTCACTGATCTACAGTATTTCCATCTGCAATGAATCCCCAAGTGTGATTATTCTTAAAGGGATACGGCGAGATTTCAAGATTTGAGGTTGTTTTTCTACATACCATTTCTATGTATCTGCATGCAGGTTTGGAGATGATTTAAAGTTAAAGAAATAAGACTTAACTACTCCAAAGCTGGGTGGTTGGTCATTCATAGTCTCACAAAGTAGTCGCTATTTGTCATATTTTTCATTTGACTGATGATAATAAGAAACGAGATTCTATCCACTTCCTTGTTCTCTGGCGCGTAGAGATGGCAGCGCATCTGTCCCATTATTGCCTCTGTTAGCGTCTATTACGGGACTTCAATCATCTCCAAACGGCACCCGGAGACATAAAAATGGATTCCATGAGTTGGTCTGACTCTGGGCAAGGAGAAAAAAAAGACTAAAATCCCTTTTAACCTCAAACATGATAATGAATGTCAAGACATTACTACAATTCGGGATGCTTGAATTTGTCTGGCTACAGTTGAAACAATCAGACTCTCTCTCTCTCAGACAGGGGGATAAGTCAGATCAGACAGGGGGATAAGTCTGACCTCTCTCTCAGACAGGGGGATAAGTCAGACCCTCTCTCTCTCTCAGACAGGGGGATAAGTCTGACCCCTCTCTCTCAGACAGGGGGATAAGTCAGATCCCTCTCTCTCTCAGACAGGGGGGGATAAGTCTGACCCTCTCTCTCTCAGACAGGGGGATAAGTCAGATCCTCTCTCTCTCAGACAGGGGGATAAGTCAGACCCTCTCTCTCTCTCAGACAGGGGGATAAGTCTGACTCTCTCTCTCTCAGACAGGGGGATAAGTCAGACCCTCTCTCTCTCTCTCTGACAGGGGGATAAGTCAGATCCCTCTCTCTCTCTCAGACAGGGGGATAAGTCAGACCCTCTTTCTCTCTCAGACAGGGGGATAAGTCAGATCCCTCTCTCTCTCTCAGACAGGGGGATAAGTCAGATCAGACAGGGGGATAAGTCAGATCCTCTCTCTCTCAGACAGGGGGATAAGTCAGATCCTCTCTCTCTCTCAGACAGGGGGATAAGTCAGATCTCTCTCTCTCTCTCAGACAGGGGGGGGGATAAGTCAGATCCTCTCTCCCTCTCTCTCAGACAGGGGGATAAGTCAGATCCTCTCTCTCTCTCAGACAGGGGGATAAGTCAGATCCTCCCTCTCTCTCAGACAGGGGGATAATCCTCTCTCCTCTCTCTCTCAGACAGGGGGATCTGATCCTCTCAGACTCCCTCTCTCTCAGACAGGGGGATAAGTCAGATCCTCTTCTCTCTCAGACAGGGGGATAAGTCAGATCAGACAGGGGGATAAGTCTCTCTCTCTCTCTCAGACAGGGGGATAAGTCAGATCCTCCTCTCTCTCAGACAGGGGGATAAGTCTCTCTCTCTCTCTCAGACAGGGGGATAAGTCAGATCCTCTCTCCCTCTCTCTCAGACAGGGGGATAAGTCTCTCTCTCTCTCAGACAGGGGGATAAGTCAGATCCTCTCTCTCAGACAGGGGGATAAGTCAGATCCTCTCTCTCTCTCTCAGACAGGGGGATAAGTCAGATCCTCTCTCTCTCTCTCTCAGACAGGGGGATAAGTCAGATCCCTCTCTCTCTCAGACAGGGGGATAAGTCAGATCCTCTCTCCCTCTCTCTCAGACAGGGGGATAAGTCAGATCCTCTCCTCTCTCTCAGACAGGGGGATAAGTCAGATCCTCTCTCCTCTCTCTCAGACAGGGGGATAAGTCAGATCCTCTCTCCCTCTCTCTCAGACAGGGGGGATCAGACAGGGGGATAAGTCAGATCCTCTCTCTCTCTCAGACAGGGGGGATCAGACAGGGGGATAAGTCAGACCCTCAGGGGGATTTCTCTCTCAGACAGGGGGATAAGTCAGATCCTCTCTCTCTCTCTCAGACAGGGGGATAAGTCAGATCCTCTCTCTCTCTCTCAGACAGGGGGATAAGTCAGATCTCTCTCTCAGACAGGGGGATAAGTCAGATCAGACCTCTCTCCCTCTCTCTCAGACAGGGGGATAAGTCAGATCCTCTCTCCCTCTCTCTCAGACAGGGGGATAAGTCTGATCCTCTCTCTCTCTCTCAGACAGGGGGATAAGTCTGATCCTCTCTCTCTCTCTCAGACAGGGGGATAAGTCCTCTCTCCTCTCAGACTCCTCTCTCTCAGACAGGGGGATAAGTCTGATCCTCTTTCTCTCTCAGACAGGGGGATAAGTCAGATCCCTCTCTCTCTCTCAGACAGGGGGATAAGTCAGATCCTCTCTCTCTCTCTCTCAGACAGGGGGATAAGTCAGATCCTCTTTCTCTCTCAGACAGGGGGATAAGTCAGATCCTCTCTCTCAGACAGGGGGATAAGTCAGATCCTCTCTCTCTCTCAGACAGGGGGATAAGTCAGATCCTCTCTCTCTCTCTCAGACAGGGGGATAAGTCAGATCCTCTCTCTCTCTCAGACAGGGGGATAAGTCAGACCCTCTTTCTCTCTCAGACAGGGGGATAAGTCAGATCCTCTCTCTCTCTCTCTCAGACAGGGGGATAAGTCAGATCCTCTCTCCCTCTCTCTCAGACAGGGGGATAAGTCAGATCCCTCCTCTCTCTCAGACAGGGGGATAAGTCAGATCCTCTCTCCCTCTCTCTCAGACAGGGGGATAAGTCAGATCCCTCTCTCTCAGACTCAGATCCTCCTCTCTCTCAGACAGGGGGATAAAGATCTCTCTCCCTCTCTCTCAGACAGGGGGATCCTCTCTCCCTCAGACTCTCTCAGACAGGGGGATAAGTCAGATCCTCTCTCCTCTCTCTCTCAGACAGGGGGATAAGTCAGATCCTCTCTCCCTCTCTCTCAGACAGGGGGATAAGTCAGATCCTCTCTCTCTCTCTCAGACAGGGGGATAAGTCAGATCCTCTCTCTCTCTCAGACAGGGGGATAAGTCAGATCCTCCTCTCTCTCAGACAGGGGGATAAGTCAGATCCTCTCCTCTCTCTCTCAGACAGGGGGATAAGTCAGATCCTCTCTCTCTCCTCAGACAGGGGGATAAGTCAGATCCTCTCTCTCTCAGACAGGGGGATAAGTCAGATCCTCTCTCTCTCAGACAGGGGATAAGTCAGATCTCCTCTCTCTCAGACAGGGGGATAAGTCAGATCCTCTCTCTCTCAGACAGGGGGATAAGATCTCTCTCAGACTCAGACAGGGGGATAAGTCAGATCCCTCTCTCTCTCTCAGACAGGGGGATAAGTCAGATCCCTCTCTCTCTCTCTCAGACAGGGGGATAAGTCAGATCCTCTCCCTCTCTCTCAGACAGGGGGATAAGTCAGATCAGACAGGGGGATAAGTCAGATCCTCTCCCTCTCTCTCAGACAGGGGGATAAGTCAGATCCTCTCTCCCTCTCTCTCAGACAGGGGGATAAGTCAGATCCCTCTCTCTCTCTCAGACAGGGGGATAAGTCTGACCCTCTCTCTCTCTCAGACAGGGGGATAAGTCAGATCCCTCTCTCTCTCAGACAGGGGGATAAGTCCTCTCTCTCAGACAGGGGGATAAGTCAGATCCTCTCTCTCTCTCTCAGACAGGGGGATAAGTCCTCTCTCTCTCAGACAGGGGGATAAGTCAGATCCTCTCTCTCTCAGACAGGGGGATAAGTCAGATCTCTCTCTCAGACAGGGGGATAAGTCAGATCCTCTCTCTCTCTCTCAGACAGGGGGATAAGTCTGATCCCCTCTCTCTCTCAGACAGGGGGATAAGTCAGACAGCACCTTCATAGTTCTGAGATGGCCGTAGTTCTGCGCTCCGTCATCATGAAGGAGGACGGCAAGAAGGAGCTGACCGGAGAGTACGGCCGCGGTGACCTCATCGGCGTGGTAAGGGGTCAAATGGCACAGTGGGTGGTTCCATTTTAAAAACGCAGCCGCCGTAGCATAAACAAGGCTTTTAAAGAATTTATAGTTTTTTTATTGATTGTAGATGTAAGCAAACCCATTTAGATACCGACACGGTTTTATGCAGGGCCACGAGTACGCCCCACCATGACATGGCTATTCACAACATCTCAGAGCTGTGTGTGTGTGTGTGCCACTCACTCACTCACTCACTCACTCCAGAGAGGATTTAGCTCTGTTTGGTAACCCCTCTCCCTTTAATTCACTGCATTACGCTCCCATTGGCTGACGTGGATTTGCATTGCTGTGGCGATGCCTATGCTGCTAAGAATACCTGCCTGAGGCGAATTGTCCGATGCCATGGTTACCGGCTCCAGCCGGTAGCCGTAGTTACGGTGTCCGTGAGGACAGAGTCAGGAGAGCGTGGAATGCGAGGATACAGAATTAGACCATGTGTGTACCAGCAGCACAGTGTTATTACAGAGAGAGAGAGAGATCAATCGCTTTGATATGAAAGGTCACTGCCTGGCTGGCTTGTTGACGCTGATGAAAATGGACACGGGAATCACTGGGGCTTAAAAAGTCTGGCTCACCATGCTTTTCTTGGTCCGTTCCTCTGATCACTCATTTTTATCTTAAATAGTTATTTACATTTTCTGCACCAGTAAGTGCTTTTTAAAAAACAAAATATGTTCCTATTTGTAGGGCTAAGATCACTTCAACTCCATATGAAAACAAGGAATGTGCAATGATTATTAAATCAATTGCAAGAGTGTTAAGGGGTAAGTTTGGTGCATAGTGCCTGTATAATGATTGAGGGATGATTCGCAGTGTTGACCAATGGGAGCCTCTGGTGGTTGATGTCCCCATCCAGGTGGAGGCCCTGACCCATCAGAACAGAGCCACCACGGTGCATGCAGTGCGTGACTCGGAGCTGGCCAAACTACCAGAGGGAGCACTCGGCTACATTAAGAGGAAGTTCCCACAGGTATGTAGATCAACTGGCTTCATAGACTTAGATAGACGACTCTAATACCCAAAAGCGCGTTTTCACACCGGCAGCGCCATTGAGGACTTTCACCATTTGTGTAGGTAACTGGGTGGGAAGGATCATATCATTCCATCACAGTCATCCAGAGGGATCAGCCAATCCATTGTAGGGCTGTTGCGGTGACCGTATTACCGCCACACCAGCGGTCACGAGTGAAGGCAGTCAAATTCCATGTGACCGTTTAGTCACGGTAATTAGGCTTCTCCAGGCTCTGATGCTGCTGATGGTCATTAGTAGCCTACCAAACTTACTCCCTGGTACGCAGCACTCTATTGTCCCTCTAATCATGGACATCAATGCAAATAGTTCGAAAATCTAATCAAACACTTCATGAGCTCATGCTGCGCAACATTTCTATAGGCTATGCAGTTGCATGAGAAAACAGAGTGATGGCCTCTATTAAAAAGAGGAGGATTTCTACAGCTTTCTATAGGCTAGGCCTACTATATTTATTTGTCAACTTTCCTAATGTTAAAGACATTGTTTATCTTTACAACCGGAGTAGCCTTTTGTTAAGAAGCCTTTTGGACTTGGACTTGGCGCTCCGGTACCACTTGATGTGCAGAGAACAGTCTGACTAGGGTGGCTGTTGTCTTTAGGGCCTTCCTCTGACACCACCTGGTATAGAGGTCCTGGATGGCAGGAAGCTTGGCCCTAGTGATGTACTGGGACGTAAGCACTACCCTCTGTAGTGCCTTACGGTTGGAGGCTGAGCAGTTGCCATGCAACCAGTCAGGATGCTTGGCCCCGTGATGTTCTGGGCTGTACACACTACCCTCTGTAGCACCTTACGGTTGGAGGCTGAGCAGTTGCCATGCAACCAGTCAGGATGCTCCCGATGGTAGAAAATCTCTGAGGACCGATGCCAAATCTTTTAGTCTCCTGAGGGGCAATTGGCGTTGTCGTGCCCTCTTCACGACTGTCTTGGTGTGTTAGGACCATGACAGTGTGTTGGTGATGTGGACACCAAGGAACTTGAAGCTCTCAACCTGCTCACTACAGCCCCACTACTGTATATAGACTTTCTTTTTTCTACTGTCATTGACTTGTTTATTATGTTTTTGGCTTTTTTATTCCATGTGTAACTCTGTGTTGTTGTCTGTCTCACACTGCTTTGCTTTATCTTGGCCAGGTCGCAGTTGTAACTGAGAACTTGTTCTCAACTAGCCCACCTGGTTAAATAAAGGTGTTCTCAACTGGCCTACCTGGTTAAATAAAGGTGTTCTCAACTAGCCCACCTGGTTAAATAAAGGTGAACTAAATAAAAAAAGGGAAATCCCCGTCGATGAGAATGGGGGCGTGCTCGGGCCCCCTTTTCCTGTAGTCCACAATCATCTCCTTTGTCTTTTTCACATTGAAGGAGAGGTTGTTGTCCTGGCACCACACGGCCAGGTCTCTGACCTCCTCCCTATAGGCTGTCTCATTGTCCGGTGATCACTGTTGTGTAGATTTAAAATGAATTAAAAATCAAAACATATAGCCTGTTTGTAGAACAACAAGTTACATGAATAACTGTAAATTTAGCATATAGATACCTATTTCTTTGTTAACCGCTCAACACAGAATAGGTGCATGTGCAACACTCCCTGGAAGTCGTTTGGAGAAAATATCCTTTCAATGTAATCTAGCTATGTTCAATTGTATTCTTCATACTATAAAATAATGTCACGGAATCCTAAGCAAATCTTGTCTGCTAATTGAACTAGTGTAGCCCACAGCCATATGGAATAGCCAGATCAGGACCTACCATAAGGACAACTCAGAGTATGCTATTCTATTCTTCTGAAATAGACCACATTTTCTTCATAACATGTTTATTTAGACCTGTCTAAAATAAATGATGGGATTTATTGTGAAGGTATAGGCTACATTACATTTATTTATTTATTAGACTTGTTCAAATGTAGACGTTTCAAAGTTCTGCATCAGTGGCTCGTAAGCTATGTGTGGAAGCCAGGATATGCTAAATGTGTTTGTTAATTAACGGTCAATTACCGTGAGACTGTCAAGAAAATAACTGTCGATCACCAGCTGACACAAATTCGTGACCGTCACCTACATATGATCAAACGTTCCATAACTGCAGGTGGCTGTAAATCACCAGCCTTGGGTTTTATACCTGCTCAAACAACCCCTCCAGGTGGCTGTAAATCACCAGGTTTTATACCTGCTCAAACAACCCCTCCAGGTGGCTGTAAATCACCAGGTTTTATACCTGCTCAAACAACCCCTCCAGGTGGCTGTAAATCACCAGGTTTTATACCTGCTCAAACAACCCCTCCAGGTGGCTGTAAATCACCAGGTTTTATACCTGCTCAAACAACCCCTCCAGGTGGCTGTAAATCACCAGGTTTTATACCTGCTCAAACAACCCCTCCAGGTGGCAGTAAATCACCAGGTTTTATACCTGCTCAAACAACCCCTCCAGGTGGCAGTAAATCACCAGGTTTTATACCTGCTCAAACAACCCCTCCAGGTGGCAGTACCTGCTCAAACAACCCCTCCAGGTGGCAGTAAATCACCAGGTTTTATACCTGCTCAAACAACCCCCTCCAGGTGGCTGTAAATCACCAGGTTTTATACCTGCTCCAACAACCCCCTCCAGGTGGCAGTAAATCACCAGGTTTTATACCTGCTCAAACAACCCCCTCCAGGTGGCAGTAAATCACCAGGTTTTATACCTGCTCAAACAACCCCCTCCAGGTGGCAGTAAATCACCAGGTTTTATACCTGCTCAAACAACCCCTCCAGGTGGCAGTAAATCATGAGGTTTTATACCTGCTCAAACAACCCCCTCCAGGTGGGCAGGTGTTATACCTGCTCAAACAACCCCCAGGTGGTTAGGTTTTATACCCTCTCAGGTGGCTGTAAATCACCAGGTTTATACCTGCAACAACCCCTCCAGGTGGCAGTAAATCACCAGGTTTTATACCTGCTCAAACACCCCCTCCAGGTGGCTGTAAATCACCAGGTTTTATACCTGCTCTAACAACCCCCTCCAGGTGGCTGTAAATCACCAGGTGTTATACCTGCTCAAACAACCCCTCCAGGTGGCAGTAAATCACCAGGTTTTATACCTGCTCCAACAACCCCCTCCAGGTGGCTGTAAATCACCAGGTTTTATACCTGCTCAAACAACCCCTCCAGGTGGCAGTAAATCACCAGGTTTTATACCTGCTCAAACAACCCCTCCAGGTGGCAGTAAATCACCAGGTTTTATACCTGCTCAAACAACCCCTCCAGGTGGCTGTAAATCACCAGGTTTTATACCTGCTCCAACAACCCCTCCAGGTGGCAGTAAATCACCAGGTTTTATACCTGCTCAAACAACCCCTCCAGGTGGCTGTAAATCACCAGGTGTTATACCTGCTCAAACAACCCCCTCCAGGTGGCAGTAAATCACCAGGTTTTATACCTGCTCAAACAACCCCCTCCAGGTGGCAGTAAATCATGAGGTTTTATACCTGCTCAAACAACCCCCCTCCAGGTGGCTGTAAATCACCAGGTGTTATACCTGCTCCAACAACCCCCTCCAGGTGGCTGTAAATCACCAGGTTTTATACCTGCTCAAACAACCCCTCCAGGTGGCAAGGTTTTATACCTGCTCAAACAACCCCTCCAGGTGGCTGTAAATCACCAGGTGTTATACCTGCTCAAACAACCCCTCCAGGTGGCTGTAAATCACCACCTGCTCCAACAACCCCCTCCAGGTGGCAGTAAATCACCAGGTTTTATACCTGCTCAAACAACCCCCTCCAGGTGGCTGTAAATCACCAGGTTTTATACCTGCTCAAACAACCCCTCCAGGTGGCTGTAAATCACCAGGTTTTATACCTGCTCAAACAACCCCCTCCAGGTGGCAGTAAATCACCAGGTTTTATACCTGCTCAAACAACCCCTCCAGGTGGCAGTAAATCACCAGGTTTTATACCTGCTCAAACAACCCCCTCCAGGTGGCAGTAAATCACCAGGTTTTATACCTGCTCAAACAACCCCTCCAGGTGGCTGTAAATCACCAGGTTTTATACCTGCTCAAACAACCCCTCCAGGTGGCTGTAAATCACCAGGTTTTATACCTGCTCCAACAACCCCCCTCCAGGTGGCTGTAAATCACCAGGTTTTATACCTGCTCAAACAACCCCCTCCAGGTGGCAGTAAATCACCAGCCTTGGGTTTTATACCTGCTCAAACACCCCTCTCCAGGTGGCTGTAAATCACCAGGTTTTAAATCACCAGGTGGCTGTAAATCACCAGGTTTATACCTGCTCTAACAACCCCCTCCAGGTGGCTGTAAATCACCAGGTGTTATACCTGCTCAAACAACCCCCTCCAGGTGGCAGTAAATCACCAGGTTTTATACCTGCTCAAACAACCCCCTCCAGGTGGCTGTAAATCACCAGGTTTTATACCTGCTCAAACAACCCCTCCAGGTGGCAGTAAATCACCAGGTTTTATACCTGCTCAAACAACCCCTCCAGGTGGCAGTAAATCACCAGGTTTTATACCTGCTCAAACAACCCCTCCAGGTGGCAGTAAATCACCAGGTTTTATACCTGCTCAAACAACCCCTCCAGGTGGCTGTAAATCCAGGTGTTATACCTGCTCCAACAACCCCTCCAGGTGGCTGTAAATCACCAGGTTTATACCTGCTCAAACAACCCCTCCAGGTGGCTGTAAATCACCAGGTTTTATACCTGCTCAACAACCCCTCCAGGTGGCAGTAAATCACCAGGTTTTATACCTGCTCAAACAACCCCTCCAGGTGGCTGTAAATCACCAGGTTTTATACCTGCTCAAACAACCCCTCCAGGTGGCAGTAAATCACCAGGTGTTATACCTGCTCAAACAACCCCTCCAGGTGGCAGTAAATCACCAGGTGTTATACCTGCTCCAACAACCCCCTCCAGGTGGCAGTAAATCACCAGGTGTTATACCTGCTCCAACAACCCCCTCCAGGTGGCAGTAAATCACCAGGTGTTATACCTGCTCAAACAACCCCCTCCAGGTGGCTGTAAATCACCAGGTTTATACCTGCTCCAACAACCCCCTCCAGGTGGCAGGTGTTATACCTGCTCCAACAACCCCCCTCCAGGTGGCAGTATGCACCCTTTCAGTTTGATAACCAACTCAGAGAAGTAGAAGAAGACATGGACCACGTCAACATGGCCTCTATGGTGCTGCCCGTGCTTTCACAGATGCCATGATGGGACAGATACAAAGATGAGAAGTCTAACTTGGTCTATGACTGGCTTTCACTCCCTCACACACACACGACACTCCACACACACACACGCTGACGCTCTCTTTCTCTTGTTTTAGGTAGTCACGAGGTTGATTCACCTTCTTGGTCAGAAGATCCTGCAGCAGGTCAATGGCCCTCTGACAGGTGTGTGTTTACAGGCAACCGTTGTCCCCAGAAGGATCTAACCCCTCATGTCCCTGCTATGTGTAATATATCTTCACGATAATGTGTCTGTCCTCCTCCCAGCCCGGAACCTGGCCCTGCACACCCCAGGCAGTAAGTGGGATGCGGGGAACCCGGCGTCCAACCTGTCCACTGTCACCGTGCTGCCTGTGTCTGAGGAGGTACCTCTCACAGCTTTCACACTGGAGCTGCAGCACGCTCTCATCGCCATTGGTAACCACACACACACACACACACATTCCACCTCTCTCTTCATAGTGTTCAAGGCTGTCTAGACAGTGCAGTGCTGCCCTTCTATAGATGTCTGAGGGGGTGGGTGACAGCTTTTATGCACTGGTGCTGTTTCCACGATCTAATATTCTGCTAACCTGAATTGATGATCTCCATCATGGGGTCTAGACAGTGCAGTGCTGCCCTTCATAGAATGTCCGTGGAGGTCATCTCTTAGAAAGCTTTACTGGGCTGGGAGTGATCATGAGTCGCCAGGACAGATGGACTATGATTGTGTCTTTTCATTTTGTATGATCTTTAATTCTGCATAGATGTTGGAAGAGGACCTCTCACAGCTTTCACACTGGAGCTGCAGCACGCTCTCACTGTTGGTAACCACCCATTCCACCTCTCTTTCATCATGTTCAAGCACGTGACACGCCTGCAATGCTGATTTGATTTAGGTGTGCCCTTTCCACAGACCTGGACCTAAATTGTCCTTCTTCATAGGCCCACACATTCTACTGACCAGCTGACAGCATCAGTGAGCTCCATTCTGGGAGGGGTGGCTGGACAGGTGAGCTTTGAATGGGGTGTGTGCATCCTTGTCCTCCCTCCTGCATTATAAAGGGTTCCTTAGATTTTTTAAAGAAGTAAATCATTGTCATCTCTCTAGAAAGCTTTAGGGCCCGGGGAGTGATATGGTGAGGACAGATGGACTATGATTGTGTCTTTTCATTTTGTATGATCTTTAATTCTGCATTGTTGGAAAAGGACCCGTCTAAGCATTTCTCTGTTAGTCTCCTCTGTTGTTTCGAAGCTCTGACACGCCTGCTGTGTGATTTGATTTGTGTCCCTTTCCACAGACCTGACCTAAATTGTCCTTCTTCATAGGCCCCACACTTCTACTGACCAGCGACAGCATCTCAGCGCCTGGGAGCGGCCTCGCTGGACAGGTGAGCTTGACTGAATGGGGTTGTGTGCATCTTCTGCATTATAAAGGGTTCCTTAGATTTTTTTAAAGAAGTAAATCTGTGTCTCTCTCTCTCTCTCTCTGTGTCTCTCTCTCTCTCTCTCTCTGTGTCTCTCTCTGTGTCTCTCTCTCTCTCTGTCTCTCTCTCTCTGTGTCTCTCTCTGTGTCTCTCTCTCTCTCTCTCTCTCTCTCTCTCTCTCTCTCTCTGTCTCTCTCTCTCTCTGTGTCTCTCTCTCTCTCTCTCTCTGTCTCTCTCTCTGTCTCTCTCTCTCTCTGTCTCTCTCTCTCTCTCTCTCTGTCTCTCTCTCTCTGTGTGTCTCTCTCTGTGTCTCTCTCTCTCTGTGTCTCTCTCTCTCTGTCTCTCTCTCTCTCTCTGTCTCTCTGTCTCTCTCTGTGTCTCTCTCGCAATTCAATTCTGTCAAGGGGCTTTATTGGCATGGGAAACATGTGTTAACATTGTCCAAAGCAAGTCGGTATATAATATATGTGAAATAAACAATAAAAATTCTGTCTCACTCATACAGAAGTTTCAAAACAATAAAGACATTCAAATGTCATATTATATATATATATATACAGTGTTCTGTCTCTCTCTCTCTCTGTGTCTCTCTCTCTCTGTGCTCTCTCTCTCTCTCTCTCTGTGTCTCTCTGTTTCTCTGTCTCTCTCTCGCTCTCTCACTCGCTCTCTCTGTTTCGCCCTCTGTCTCTGTCTGTCTCTGTCTCTCTGTCTCTGTGTCAGTGTACATGAGTATCGTCTGTCCAGTTGGCTGGGCCAGCAGGAGGACATCCACCGCATCGTGCTCTACCAGACAGACTACACCCTGACCCCCTGGACCCAGCGATGTATCCGCCAGGCCGACTGCATCATCATTGTGGGACTGGGGAGCAAGACCCCGCTGTGGGGAGGTACGGGGGAACCAGGAGGGACTGGGGGCTCTGGGAGGGGAACTGATTTTGGGAAATGGAATTCTACGGAGCCATCCTATGAGTCTGTCACTTGTAACACATTTGGACTGTTACAGAATCCTTTATGTGCTTCCACAGAGGGTGTAGCAATACGTTTGCGTGCGTGACCACACTTACTAAATTTTGCCTTTGAATATCTTCAGTGGCAGCAAATCCTTCAGAAGCAGAGGAAATAGGCCCCTCCCTGGGGTGTAATCCTTAGTGCAAACAGTTGCAATCAAAACAAGAGTTTCTATTGGACAAATTCCGGTATTCCATGGCGCTTGGGGAGAGGTTAGCTAGCTTAGCGTATTTCCATGGCGCTTGGGAGAGGTTAGCTAGCTTAGCGTGTTAGCATGATGTTTAGGGAGAGGTTAGCTAGCTTAGCGTATTTCCATGGCGCTTGGGGAGAGGTTAGCCAGCTTAGCGTGTTAGCATGATGTTTAGGGAGAGGTTAGCTAGCTTAGCGTATTTCCATGTTGCTTGGGGAGAGGTTAGCCAGCTTAGCGTGTTAGCATGATGTTTAGGGAGAGGTAGCTTAGCGTGTTAGCATGATGTTTAGGGAGAGGTTAGCTAGCGTATTTCCATGTTGCTTGGGTTAGCCAGAGTGTTAGCAGGCCACTGTGTTTGATGTGGGATTAGGGTCAGTGCAGATCCTTGGGTTCTTTAGTCATGCCTGGGTCTTGGTGCCACCTCGCTGTGTTTTGATGCCTGGGTCTTGGTAGGGTCGACCTGCTGACCTCTTGGGTTCTTTAGTCATGCCTGGGTCTTGGTGGCAGGGTGGCTGAGGGTTCTTTAGTCATGCCTGGGTCTTGGTGGCTGACCTCTTGTCTTGTCCCTGATATGATACCCATTTACCAAGATAAAGAGGAATACCAACCAGTCACAGACTCAAGTGTCTTGATACTATTGTGTAAGAAACTCCTCTCCTCTCAGTATGCAGTACATGCCTGTTTAATTCTGGACAAACTATGTCCTACTTCTCCTTGGCCAACCTCTAGTTGACCCCTGGCCTTTGACCCTGTAGTTGGAGCGGATGCTGGAGGGCAGTGCGGTGAGGGCCCAGAAGCAACTGGTGTTGTTACACAGGGAGGACGGCCCCCCGCCTCAGGGCACTGTGGAGTGGCTCAACATGAGGAGCTGGATCTCCAGACACCTGCACCTCTCCTGCCCACGCAGGGTCTTCTCCAGAGAAGAAGCCTGCCCAAACTGGTCCCAAACACACACACACCTGATCTTCCCAAACTGGTACACACACACCTGATCTTCCCAAACTGGTACACACACACACACCTGATCTTCCCAAACTGGTACACACACCTGATCTTCCCAAACTGGTACACACACACCTGATCTTACCAAACTGGTATACACACACACCTGATCTTCCCAAACTGGTACACACACACCTGATCTTACCAAACTGGTACACACACCTGATCTTACCTGATCTGATCTTACCAAACTGGTACACACACACACCTGATCTTCCCAAACTGGTACACACACACACCTGATCTGACCAAACTGGTACACACACACCTGATAAGGATGTGACAAATATTAAATTTCTTTCTTTAATTTTTAAACTGCCGTTATTTAATCGGTTTTCCGTTAAAACAATAAGAAAATGGATAGAATTCCACAAGGCTGGAATTCACAAGGCTGCTGCCAGCTCCAGTTTGGGTCTTTTTCAGAAGGTCAAGGCTGCTGCCAGCTCCAGTTTGGGTCTTTTTCAGAAGGTTAAGACTGCTCCAGTTTGGGCCAGGCTGCTCCAGCTCCAGTTTGGGTCTTTTTCAGAAGGTCAAGGCTGCTGCCAGCTCCAGTTTGGGTCTTTTTTTTCAGAAGGTCAAGGCTGCTGCCAGCTCCAGTTTGGGTCTTTTTCAGGTCAAGGCTGCTGCCAGCTCCAGTTTGGGTCTTTTTCAGAAGGTTAAGGCTGCCGCCAGCTCCAGTTTGGGTCTTTTCAGAAAGGCTGCTGCCAGCTCCAGTTTGGGTCTTTTTCAGGTCAAGGCTGCTGCCAGCTCCAGTTTGGGTCTTTTTCAGAAGGTTAAGGCTGCTGCCAGCTACAGTTTGGGTCTTTTTCAGAAGGTTAAGGCTGCTGCCAGCTCCAGTTTGGGTCTTTTTCAGAAGGTTAAGGCTGCTGCCAGCTCCAGTTTGGGTCTTTTTCAGAAGGTTAAGGCTGCTGCCAGCTCCAGTTTGGGTCTTTTTCAGAAGGTCAAGGCTGCTGCCAGCTCCAGTTTGGGTCTTTTTCAGGTCAAGGCTGCTGCCAGCTCCAGTTTGGGTCTTTTTCAGGTCAAGGCTGCTGCCAGCTCCAGTTTGGGTCTTTTTCAGAAGGTCAAGGCTGCTGCCAGCTCCAGTTTGGGTCTTTTTCAGAAGGTCAAGGCTGCTGCCAGCTCCAGTTTGGGTCTTTTTCAGAAGGTCAAGGCTGCTGCCAGCTCCAGTTTGGGTCTTTTTCAGAAGGTTAAGCATCACACCTGTACTGTCATTACTGTACCTCAATTCCACCTCGCAGAGTTTCCATTTCCTTCTCATTTAACCTTCTCATTTCAATATTGCCATACAGGCCGTCCTCTGCCATTTTCCCAACTGTTAACGATGACGTCATAGTGTCGACTCCCATTGAGTGCCAAGATTTGTTTCCTCCAGGAATTGAGTCCTAAGATTCAGTATTTTCGGAGACTGATTTGTTGCCGTATCTGCCCTCGCTCCGTGCTGTTCACGGAGTGGTGGCCAGGGCACCAAAACGGCGGCGAAGATGAGCCTCGCGCTTCAACGCTCTGTTTACTTTCTGCATCGCCGTAACACAACAAAAAATAATTATTCTTAACGTTAAGCATCCCGATTTTTATTTTATTTATTTTAGTTTAAATGTTCACGCCCCTAACTCATAACTAAGGAAGGAATTGCCTCACAACCCCACAGTTATTTCCAGTGTCGCACCATTTGAAGAAAGAGTGTTTTAATATCTGCATTGCACTCTTCTCCAGATTGAGATGTATCAGCGTGTGCTCCAGAAGCCGGCTGAACGCCACTCTGACTTCTCCCGGCTGGCCAGGGTCCTGACCGGGAACGCCATCGCCCTCATACTGGGGGGAGGAGGGGCCAGGTACGCCCCAATGACCTCTAACCTCTGTCCTCTAGGTCACTGACGTCACTCGGCCCCATTTATAGTCATTTCTATGGAGGCGTGTAGGGGTGTTGTCTTTCCTAATGCATGAAACACTCAAAGCATATTATGATTCCACTTTTCTGCCAAATGTAATATCTTGCTCATTTTCATTTTCTCTTCTTCTCCTGTCTTTCTCTCTCTTCTCCTGTCTTTTCTCTCTTCTCCTGTCTTTTTCTCTCTTCTCCTGTCTTTCTCTCTCTTCTCCTGTCTTTCTCTCTCTTCTCCTGTCTTTCTCTCTCTTCTCCTGTCTTTCTCTTCTCCTTCCGTTTGTCCTGTTTTCGTGTTGTGTTCAGGAGATGTTTCAAGGTTGGTTCCTCTTGTCTCTCTCTCGCTCTTAACTCATGCCTGTTAAATGCTTTGTACTAATATTTGTCTTGTTCCCCTTTGGGGACTTCGGGACTCGCGTGAATCACGTTAAATGGAAGGTCATTTCCTTTTTCATGGGACAAAAGAGGTCCGTGTTGATTATTTATTGTGGGTGGGAGAACTCACCGAATGCCAACAGTTGTTCATAATAATGCTGCTACTTCTATTACAAAAAGAGGGCGAGAGACAGTTGGATGCTGACTGACTAAGGTATTTTATTCTTTTCTCTCTACTCGTATTCTAACCTTGAACTTTAGCATGAGAATAGCATGCTATTCACCCGTTATTCGTTTTGGGGTGGAGATCGTATAAATGAAGGTGTGTCTACAGATACGCCGTATTCTGACCTTGACTTAACAATTCGACCCTCTTTTCACACGACCCTACCGACCATGAATAAGGTTTCAGCGACCGGTTCCAAGTGGAAAAAGCATCTGCTATATTTTTCACGATTTTTATTAGGCTATAAATAGCTGTGACATGTATTGTGGCCCCTTTCCCACAGTGCAATAGGCTATAAATAGCTGTGACATGTATTGTGGCCCCTTTCCCACAGTGCAATAGGCTATAAATAGCTGTGACATGCATTGTGGGCCCTTTTCCACAGTGAAATAGGCTATAAATAGCTGTGATATGCATTGTGGGCCCTTTTCCACAGTGAAATAGGCTATAAATAGCTGTGCCGTTATTCAGATATTGTATTGTATGCCCTTATAACATCTGTTTTATTTGACCGTTTCTAGCATGTGAAATATGAGCCACGATTTCGGAGCCACCGTTCCGTGATACATTTAGAACGGTCACTTTCGGGTTTCCTTCAATGTGTACCTTACATCTTGCGTCATTCCATTCCAACGTGCCTTTTTTCCCTCTGTCACATCAGTGCAGTTGTTCCTGAGGGTCTCGAGCATTAGTGGATCACATGAGGCTAATGTTGTGCGATACTTTGGGACATGTAGACATGTAAAGGCACTTAACTCAATACCTTCCTAACCTTTAAATCATCTCCAAGATCAGAGTGTTTTTAAATCTACCAGTTGGTTGGTGCATTTAGATGGCGTTCTTTGATTGATCCCAATAGACTGAACAATCAACACACACATTTAGGCAGCGCACTGTATTTAAAGGGATTGATCCCAATGTATTTAAAGGAACCCGCACTTTATTTAAAGGACAGCGCACTGTAAAGGGACAGCGCACTGTATTTAAAGGGACAAACACACTGTATTTAAAGGGACAGCGCACTGTATTTAAAGGGACAGCGCACTGTATTTAAAGGGACAGCGCACTGTATTTAAAGGGACAGCGCACTGTATTTAAAGGGACAGCGCACTGTATTTAAAGGGACAGCGCACTGTATTTAAAGGGACAGCACACTGTATTTAAAGGGACAGCGCACTGTATTTAAAGGGACAGCACGCACTGTATTTAAAGGGACAGCGCACTGTATTTAAAGGGACAGCGCACTGTATTTAAATGGACAGGACAGCACACTGTATTTAAAGGGAAACTGTATTTAAAGGGACTGTATTTAAAGGGACAGCGCACTGTATTTAAAGGGGACTGTATTTAAAGGGACAGCGCACTGTATTTAAAGGGACAGCGCACTGTATTTAAAGGGACAGGCACTGTATTTAAAGGGAGCGCACTGTATTTTTAAAGGGACAGCGCACTGTATTTAAAGGACAGCGCACTGTATTTAAAGGGACAGCGCACTGTATTTACTGTATTTAAAGGACAGCGCACTGTATTTAAAGGGACAGCGCACTATTTATTTATTTAAAGGGACAGCACACTGTATTTAAAGGGACAGCGCACTGTATTTAAAGGGACAGCGCACTGTATTTAAAGGGACAGCGCACTGTATTTAAAGGGACAGCGCACTGTATTTAAAGGGACAGCGCACTGTATTTAAAGGGACAGCGCACTGTATTTAAAGGGACAGCGCACTGTATTTAAAGGGACAGCGCACTGTATTTAAAGGGACAGCGCACTGTATTTAAAGGACAGACACTGTATTTAAAGGGAGGATTTTCAGTGGTTGAATTAAACGTATTCAGTGGTTTACATACCTGCATAAGGTAAGCCTGAATACCAAACTACTGGGAAGTGTGTAGGATAAGGCGTACATTTTGGGCCCTTGTGAATTGTTGTGGTACTGGTGTTGACTCACCGTATGTGGTAGTGTTAAACAAGTTGCCTACTTGGCAGTTACAATCCCTAACAGTACACAGAGATGTATGTATGTTGTGTGAAACCATTTCCAACAACCTGCAAAGCAATCTGTTAGTGCACCTGCCAAATGCAGGGAACACTGCAGGCGAGCATCAGATCCACAAACATGACGATGGAAGCCAAGACATTACCGCAATCTACATTACGTTTACATTACGTTTTCATGAGGGAGTGTGTGTGTGTGTTGTGTGTGTGTGTGTGTGGAGTCGTGAGCATATGTCCAATGTCTCTCGTTCCTCATCCTCTCTCCCCCGTTCCTCTCTCAGGGGCTGTTCTCAGGTGGGTATCATGCATGCTCTGAGTGAGGCAGGGATCCCTGTGGACCTGGTGGGAGGTGTTTCCATCGGCTCCCTGATGGGGGCGCTGTACGCAGAGGACCGCAGTCACAGCCGCATGAGGATGAGGGCACGAGAGTGGGCTATGGTGAGAGGATACGGCATCTTTCCCGATTCCTCGCGTCCTCTGTCGTTTCACGTTTTAGTCATTTAGTAGTCGCTCTGATCTAAAGCGACTTTTATTCAGGGTTGTGCCTTGCTAAAGGGCACATCCACTGATTTTTTTAAATTTTTTGTCTCCGGGATTCGAACCAGAAACCTTTTTGGTTTACTGGCCAAACGCTCTTAACCGCTAGGCAACCTGCCGCCCCACCTGTCCTGGGCAGTCAGTCTGTTGTTCCTCCTAATGCAGTTTGAGAAGGAGAGACTAAGTCCAAGGGGAAGGACACATCTTTTTGTCCTCCTTGAGAAGGAGGCAAGGAGAGAGGATGCGAGGAATCAAGAAAAGACCAAATCGAGGAATATTAACTCGACCTTCAAGTGTTTAAATGTTGTCCAGGTCAACCTTGAAGAAACATGATTTGGACCTCAATGGGATGACTTGGTCAAATAAAGGTGAAAGTAAACATGTTCTCATGGATTTGTTGGGGTGTGTGTTGCAGGGAATGACCTTGGTGTTTAAGAAGGTGTTGGACCTGACCTACCCCATCACTTCTATGTTCTCTGGCGCTGCCTTCAACTCCAGCATTTACACGGTGTTCAAGGACAAACAGATAGAGGTGAGGAACGGCACAGTTGGAGTTAGTCGGTCTTGCGTCTCTCTTGTAAAAAGGCATTTTTCATCATAATGGGATCACCTGTGTAAACAGAGAGTAGATTAAATACATTTTAAAAAATTGCCTGTCACACACGGCCTGGAAAATTGAACTTATTATACTAATAAGAAAAGGAGCCTGCTTTGAAACGCGTTGGCAATAAATATAATTGAAGGGAATGAAGGCTCCGCCCTGAACCTTCTTTTACAGTTGCAATATTGACATAATAATGACTAGTGGTGCTGTTGTTTGTTCAGGACCTGTGGATCCCCTATTTCAACATCACCACTGACATCACTGCCTCCACCATGAGAGTGCACACAGACGGTTAGGCCTCAAGTCTCTCTCTATAGCTTTCTCTCTATAGCTCTCTCTCTCTATAGCTCTCTCTCTCTATAGCTCTCTCTCTCTACCGCTCTCTATAGCTCTCGCTCTCTCTCTATAGCTCTCTCTATAGCTCTCTATAGCTCGCTCTCTATACTCTATAGCTCTCGCTCTCTCTATAGCTCTCTCTACCGCTCTCTCTCTATAGCTCTCGCTCTCGCTCTCTATAGCTCTCGCTCTCTCTAGCTCTCGCTCTCTCTATAGCTCTCTATAGCTCTCTCTCTACTCGCTCTCTCTCTCTATAGCTCTCGCTCTCTATAGCTCTCTCTTCTCTATAGCTCTCGCTCTCTCTATAGCTCTCGCTCTCTCTACCGCTCTCTATAGCTCTATAGCTCTCGCTCTCTCTCTATAGCTCTCTCTCTCTCTAGCTCTCTCTCTCTAGCTCTCGCTCTCTCTCTATAGCTCTCTCTCTATAGCTCTCGCTCTCTCTCTATAGCTCTCGCTCTCTATAGCTCTCGCTCTCTCTATAGCTCTCGCTAGCTCTCTCTATAGCTCTCGCTCTCTCTCTATAGCTCTCGCTCTCGCTCTCTATAGCTCTCTCTATAGCTCTCTCGCTCTCTCTATAGCTCTCGCTCTCTCTCTATAGCCCTCTATCTCTCTACTTCGCTCTCTCTAGCTCGCTCTCGCTCTCTCTCTATAGCTCTCGCTCTCTCTATAGCTCTCGCTCTCTCTCTATAGCTCTCGCTCTCTCTCTATAGCTTCGCCTCTCTCTATAGCTCGCTCTCTCTCTATAGCTCTCTATAGCTCTCTCTCTATAGCTCGCTCTCTTCTCTATAGCTCTCGCTCTCTCTCTCTATAGCTCTCTCTCTACTGCTCTCTCTATAGCTCTCTCTCTCTCTATGCTCTCTCTATAGCTCTCTCCTCTCTCGGCTCTCTATAGCTCTCGCTCTCTCTCTATAGCTCTCGCTCTCTCTCTATAGCTCTCTATAGCTCTCTCTCTCTATAGCTCTCGCTCTCTCTCTATAGCTCTCGCTCTCTCTCTAGCTCTCGCTCTCTCTATAGCTCTCGCTCTCTATACTCTATAGCTCTCTCTATAGCTCTCGCTCTCTCTCTATAGCTCTCTCTATAGCTCTCTCTCTATAGCTCTCGCTCTCTCTATAGCTCTCGCTCTCTATAGCTCTCGCCTTCTATAGCTCTCTCTCTCTATAGCTCTCGCTCTTCTAGCTCTCTCTATAGCTCTCGCTCTCTCTCTCTATAGCTCTCGCTCTCTCTATAGCTCTCGCTCTCGCTCTCTCTATAGCTCTCGCTCTCTCTCTCTATAGCTAGCTCGCTCTATAGCTCTCGCTCTCTCTCTATAGCTCTCGCTTCTCTCATAGCTCTCTCTCTATAGCTCTCGCTCTCTCTATAGCTCTCGCTCGCTCTCTCTATAGCTCTCGCTCTTCTCTCTCTATAGCTAGCTCGCTCTCTCTCTATAGCTCGCTCTCTCTCTATAGCTCTCGCTCTCGCTCTCTCTATAGCTCTCTATAGCTCTCTCTCTATAGCTCTCGCTCTCTCTATAGCTCTCCTCTCTATAGCTCTCGCTCTCCTCTCTATAGCTCGCTATAGCTCTCTCTCTCTATAGCTCTCGCTCTCTCTCTCTATAGCTCTCGCTCTCGCTCTCTCTATAGCTCTATAGCTCTCTATAGCTCGCTCTCTCTATAGCTCTCGCTCTCTCTCTATAGCTCTCGCTCTCGCTCTTCTCTATAGCTCTCGCTCTCTCTAGCTCTATAGCTCTCGCTAGCTCTCTCTATAGCTCTCGCTCTCTCTATCTCTATAGCTCTCGCTCTCTCTCTCTCTCTATAGCTCTCGCTCTCTCTATAGCTCTCGCTCTCTCTCTATGGCTCGCTCTCTCTCTCTAGCTCTCTCTTCTATAGCTCTAGCTCTCGCTCTCTATAGCTCTCTATAGCTCTCTCTCTATAGCTCTCGCTCTCTCTCTCTATAGCTCTCGCTCTCTCTCTCTATAGCTCTCTCTCTCTATAGCTACTGCTCTCTCTATAGCTCTCTCTCTCTACTGCTCTCTCTATAGCTCGCTCTATAGCTCTGCTCTCTCTATAGCTCTCGCTCTCTCTCTCTATAGCTCTCGCTCTCTCTCTATAGCTCTCGCTCTCTCTCTAGCTCTCGCTCTCTCTATAGCTCTCTCTCTCTATAGCTCTCGCTCTCTCTATAGCTCTCTCTATAGCTCTCGCTCGCTCTCTCTCTATAGCTCTCGCTCTCTCTCTATAGCTCTCTAGCTCTCTCTCTCTATAGCTCTCTCTCTATAGCTCTCTCTACACTCTCTCTACCTCTCTCTATAGCTCTCTCTCTATAGCTCTCGCTCTCTCTCTCTCTATAGCTCTCTCTCGCTCTCTCTATAGCTCTCGCTCTCTCTGCTCTCTATAGCTCTCGCTCTCTATAGCTCTCGCTACTCTCTATAGCTCTCGCTCTCTTCTCTCTATAGCTCTCGCTCTCTCTCGCTCTCTCTCTCTATAGCTCTCGCTCTCTCTCTATAGCTCTCGCTCTCTCTATAGCTCTCGCTCTCTCTCTATAGCTCTCGCTCTCTCTATAGCTCTCGCTCTCTCTCTATAGCTCTCGCTTCTCTCTAGCTCTCCTCTCTCTCTATAGCTCTCGCTCTCTCTCTATAGCTCTCGCTATAGCTCTCTCTATAGCTCTCGCTCTCTCTCTATCTCGTCTCTATAGCTCTCGCTCTCTCTCTAGCTCTCTCTCTCTCTCTATAGCTCTCTCTCTCTATAGCTCTCTCTATCTCTCTCTCTCTCTCTCTATAGCTCTCGCTCTCTCTCTATAGCTAGCTCGCTCTCTCTCTATAGCTCTCGCTCTCTATAGCTCTCGCTCTCTCTCTATAGCTCTCGCTCTCTCTCTATAGCTCTCGCTCTCTCTCTATAGCTCTCTATAGCTCTCTCTCTATAGCTCTCGCCTCTCTCTCTCTATAGCTCTCGCTCTCTCTATAGCTCTCGCTCTCTCTCTATAGCTCTCGCTCTCTCTATAGCTCTCGCTCTCTCTCTATAGCTCTCTCTCTATAGCTCTCGCTCTCTATAGCTCTCTCTCTATAGCTCTCGCTCTCTCTCTCTACTCGCTCTCTCTATAGCTCTCGCTCTCTCTATAGCTCTCGCTCTCTCTCTATAGCCGCTCTCTCTATAGCTCTCGCTCTCTCCATAGCTCTCGCTCTCTCTCTATAGCTCTCGCTCTCTCTCTATAGCTCTCTATAGCTCTCTCTCTATAGCTCTCGCTCTCTAGCTCTCGCTCTCTCTCTATAGCTCTCGCTCTCTCTCTCTCTATAGCTCTCGCTCTCTCTCTCTATAGCTCTCGCTAGCTCTCTCTATAGCTCTCGCTCTCTCTCTCTCTCTCTATAGCTCTCGCTCTCTCTCTCTCTCTCTATAGCTCTCGCTCTCTCTCTCTCTCTATAGCTCTCTATAGCTCTCTCTCTCTCTCTATAGCTCTCGCTCTATAGCTCTCTCTCTCTCTATAGCTCTCGCTCTCGGCTCTCTCTCTATAGCTCTCTCTCTATAGCTCTCGCTCTCTCTCTCTCTATAGCTCTCGCTCTCTCTCTATAGCTCTCTCTCTATAGCTCTCGCTCTCTCTCTCTCTCTCTATCGCTTCTAGCTCTCGCTCTCTCTCTCTCTATAGCTCTCTATCTCTCTCTCTCTCTCTATAGCTCTCGCTCTCTCTCTCTCTATAGCTCTCTATAGCTCTCGCTCTCTCTCTATAGCTCTCGCTCTCTCTCTATAGCTCTCGCTCTCTCTCTCTCTATAGCTCTCGCTCTCTCTCTAGCTCTCTCTCTATAGCTCTCGCTCTCTCTCTCTCTATAGCTCTCGCTCTCTCTAGCTCTCTCTATAGCTCTCGCTCTCTCTCTCTCTATAGCTCTCGCTCTCTCTCTCTCTATAGCTCTCGCTCTCTCTCTATAGCTCTCGCTCTCTCTCTCTATAGCTCTTTCTATAGCTCTCGCTCTCTCTCTATAGCTCTCGCTCTCTCTATAGCTCTCGCTCTCTCTCTATAGCTCTCGCGCTCTCTCTATAGCTCTCGCTCTCTCTATAGCTCTCGCTTCCTTCTATAGCTCTCGCCCTCTCTATAGCTCTCGCTCTCTCTCTATAGCTCTCGCTCTCTCTCTATAGCTCTCGCTCTCTCTATAGCTCTCTATAGCTCTCTCTCTATCTCTCTATAGCTCTCGCTCTCTCTCTATAGCTCTCGCTCTCTTTCTCTATAGCTCTCGCTCTCTCTCTATAGCTCTCTCTATAGCTCTCGCTCTCTCTCTATAGCTCGCTCTCTCGCTCTCTCTCTCTCTCTCTACCGCTCTCGCTCTCTCTCTCTCTACCGCTCTCTCTCTCTCTACCGCTCTCTCTCTCTCTACCGCTCTCTCTCTCTCTACTCGCTCTCTCTCTCTCTACCGCTCTCTCTCTCTCTACCGCTCTCTCTCTATAGCTCTCTCTCTCTACCTCTCTCTAGCGCTCTCTCTCTCTACTAGCTCTCTCTACTCTCTCTCTCTCTCTCTCTATAGCTCTCGCCGCTCTCTCTATAGCTCT
>NC_088219.1:41899268-41956768 GCF_036934945.1 Oncorhynchus masou masou
ACTAGTCTCCCAGTCCCTACCACTTAAGAACATCCCCACAGCATGATGATGCCACCACCATGCTTCACTGTCTCGTAGGGATGGTGCTCAGGTTCCCTCCAGACGTGATGCTTGGCATTCAGCCTCAAAGAGTTGAATCTCTGGTCTCTCAGACCAGAGAATCTTGTTTCTCATGGTTTGAGTCTCTTAGGGAACTTCTGGCAAACTCTCTGAGCGCTACTCTACCATGGTGAGTCTGCAGAGATCTCTTTTCCTTCTAGAAGGTTCTCCATCTCCACAGAGGAACTCTGGAGCTCTGTCAGAGTGACCATCGGGTTCTTGGTCACCTCTCTGACCAACTCCTTCTCCCCCAATTGCTCAGTGTGGTCAGACTGCCTGCTCTAGGAAGAGTCTTTGGTGGTTCCTCTCTCTTCCAGATGGAGGCCACTGTGTTCTTCTGTGACCTTCAATGCTGCAGAAATGTTTCTGTCTCACTCTTCACCTGTCTCTGTCAATCCTGTCTCTGTCTCTCGCTCTCTCTGACTTTCTCTGACCTCATGGCTTGGTGTTTGCTGTGGCATGCACTGTCTCTCTGGGACCTCTTTATATAGACAGGTGTGTCCCTTCCAAATCATGTCCAATCAACTGAATTTACCATAAGTGGACTGCAATCTGTCTCTAGAAACATCTCAAGGATGATCTGTGGAAACAGGATGCACCTGAGCTTAATTTTGAGTCTGATAGCAAAGGGTCTGAATACTTATGTGAAGGTATTTCTGATTTTTGCTTTGTCATCATGGGGTTTGACCTGTGTAGATTGAGGATTGTTTTATTTTGCTGTAACGTCTCAACAACAAAAAAAGTCAAGGGGGCTGAATACTTTCCGAATGCACTGTGTAACTGGCGCAGCGGTCTAAGGCACTGCATCTCAGTGCTAGAGGCATCACTACAGACCCTGGTTCGATTCCAGGTTGTATCACAACAGGCCATGATTGGGAGTCCAGAGGGTGGCGCACAATTGTCCCATCGTCCGGTTAGGATTTGGCCCGGGGTAGGGCGCCACTGTAAATAAGAATTTGTTCTTAACTGAATTTCCTAGTTAAATAAAGGTTAAATTAAATCTAAAGCCACCAGTAATGTACATCGTAGCAGAGAAAAAGAAAAGAAAGAAAGAGGAAAAGAAGCCTTATGCCGTTAATAAAAATATCGTGTGCATTTTGTTTCCAGGATTCAGAACCAGCCTCAAATCATACAGATTCTGTTCATTGTGGTAAATGCTCTTTGGGCATTTTGAAAAGCAAAAGATAAACTACTACCACTTGAATTAAGAACAGTGTCATCATCATTCTCTCTGCCCGTAATCCTTTTTTTAAGGGGCCTATTGCGTTATAATAATAATATATCCCATTTAGCAGACGCTTTTGTCCAAAGCGACTTACAAGTCGGCTGGGGCCACTACTTTTACATATGGGTGGTCCCAGCGGGAATGAACCCAGGACGCTTGCGTTGCAAGCGCCATGCTTACCGACTGAGCCACACAGGACCACCTTCCAACATGGAAGGAAGAAACGGCTAGTTCAACATCAGGGATTAATTCCATTCCATTCAATGCTAAATATAAATGTAAAAAACATTGAATATCGAACCGCTTCCAGTTTTTTTTTTCGCTTTTTGACCATCTCTCACACAGGCAATAGCACAGTGATCACTTATGTCATTTGACCAAAGAGTCACAAATCAAGTAGTCCAACAGCAGATCAGTAAAAAATAGCAGGGGCAACTGTGATAGGCAGGGCAACTGTTGGGTTGGGGCAACTGTACCAGACATTTGGGGGTTTCTGTACCAGACAGAGAGAGATCACAGGGGCAACTGTACCAGACAGAAAAAGTAACCAGACATTTTCAGATAGGCAGGGGCAACTGTACCAGACAGAGAAGAGGCAGGGTAACTGTACCAGAGAGAAGAGGGCAGGGCATACTGTACCAGACAGATCAGAGAGATTAAGGTCCACTGTACCAGACAGAGAGAGAGAAGGCAGGGGTAACTGTAAGACAAGAAAGAGAAGGGCGCAACTGTACCAGACATTGAGAGAGAGCAGGGGGTACCAGACAGGGGCAACTGTACGACAGACAGAGAACAGTGATCAACTTACCAGACAGAGAGAGAGAACAAAGAGTACCAGAAGAGAGAGATAGTCAGGGGGCAACTGTACCAGACAGAAAGAGATAGGGCAGGGGCAACTGTACCAGGTGAGAGAGAGATGGGCAGGGGCAACTGTACCAGACAGAGAGAGAGATAGGCAGGGCAACTGTACCAGACAGAGAGAGATAGGCAGGGGCAACTGTACCAGACAGAGAGAGACAGACCAGGCTGGAAGCAGCAGGTATCAGGTTGACGAGGTCCTCAGACATCAGGGCGACAATAGATGATCAAATAACCGTTGGTCGGAAAAACAAAACCACGACAGCGATACACTCGCTAACCAGAACAGTAATAAAATCCAGACCAGAATGGATGGTCATGACTAGATAATGTACAAATGTGTATTTTAATGCTATTATTGTGAATGATTTCTGTATGATACCAGTGTGCTGTCTGTCCTATGTGTTCTGCAGGGACCTGTGACCTGTCCTAATGCCTCCTTCACTGACCTGGCAGAGATCGTGTCCCGCATCGAGCTGGCCAAACCAGCTCTGGTCGACGGTGAGACAGACAGATGATCTGATCTGCACATAGAGCAGCAGAGTGCTGTGGAGGTCAAACTGGCATTATAAGTTGTAGGCCTATCACAACGAGACACATGACCTCTGGGACCCCAGATATTTGGCAACAAGAGAGGGGAAAAGCTGTAACTGTGTTAGTTTAACTGGAAAGGGCCTTTTTCTATTGTAAGCTGGGAAGAGCCTGTGAGCCAATAGCTGTTGACCTTCCTGTTACCGTCACAGCTGGAGCAATTGAATATTTATGTTTCTGATGCCGCTCTGCTAGCTTTTCACCCCCTCCTCTCTGTCATGGGTTTGGCACTCTGCCTCCTCTCCTGGGAAAGATGAGCTTATTCTCTATCTTGTCTTTCTCCTTGCTTGTTGTAGACTATTGTTTGGGCTCTGTGAATGCAGCCACACTCACTTAGCAGATGCATTTGTTTTGGTTAAATGATGATTCATATGCAGCTATGACAGTTCCTATGACACACCCCTCCTTCTTCTTTCATCACCCCTGTCCCCTCCTCACCGCCTTTCTCTTTGTGCACCTTTTCCATCTCTCTTTCCGCCCCGCCACGCTTCCCCCTCCACTACCCTTCCCTATCTCAGAGGAGTCCGACTACCCCACAGACTATGAGGAGGAGGCGGTGGAGAGTGCCTACTCAGACTTTGAGCTGTCCAATCACTACAGCGAACACACCACCGAGGGGGAGGAGACTGCGGACACGGTGCGGTGAAGGGTTTACATTTTGAGTCATTTTAGCAGGCGCTATTATCCAGAGTGACTTACAGTTTACAGTCTGGGTCCTTTTTTTTGTACTAGTTCCCCGTGGGAATCGAACCCACAACCTGACGTGGCAAGCACCCTGCTCTACCAACTGAGCCACACACTGTTGAATGTTCATGCCTTTTCTTAACTCGATAACTCGTGACGTGTAAAATAAGAGGACATTTTTAGAACCTGTGCCGTCTTATCATTTTAAGCCTGAGATTATCAGCGAGTCACTGTGTCCTCCTCATCCTCAGGATGAAGAGCTGCTGGACATGGGGAGAAGACGTCGCCCTCCTCCCCCGGGCTACAGCGACATGAGCCCCCTCTCCTCCCCCCACCCCCCGCCTACAGCCCCACCCCTTGGAGGAAACTGAGGGGAACCCGACCGCTGAGCGAAGACCAAGAGTCACTGAACCCACAGTCTGGAAGCGCGACTCTCTGGCTGCCTGTCCCTCCAGCGCTAACACAGTGCCTTACAGACCCACAACAAATACAGGACCAACTATTTTCAACAGTCAATGCATTATCATATTCCCGTCTGTCTGACTGACTCGCCACCTGGAGATTGATTGTTTGTGTCCCGTGTTCTTCCCTCTGAATATAAATCACTCTAGTTTAATGGGACACAAGCTGGGTGGTGGTGAAATGGCTGCCTACTGGTCTTCTGTACGCCTCCCGTCAGCCTCGGTGTCCGAGGTCCTCGATAGGAGAAGAAAGAGGGTCCTTTCCGAGTCACGGGTATATGGGGCGCAGTTCGGCGGGACAAGCAGCGGTAGCATCTGGTTATTCTTCTGATTTCTGGCTTCAATCAATTACATGAAGGGGGGGTTAAATGCAGACCCCACTGTTAATGCCATATAGCATTTATCTATGTACAGGCACATCCAAGACCGCTAGACAATTGACCAGTGTAACACAGTTGATTTGACTAATGAATGATTAACCTTTGCTTACCTCGAGAGCTAACTGTATAGGTGCACAACATTAAGCAAATCAATGCAATGTATTATAAATGTTATTACGTGTGTTTATCAGTGCAGTGCCTTTAACCCAGCTGATAGCCTTTCATTGTGTTGTAGATCTTAGAAAGTCCCCCGAGGTTGTAAAGCCTGTGTCCCTATTCCTTTTACAGTGCACTACTTTAGACCAGGGCCCGTAGGGCTCGGATCAGAGGTAATGCGTTATATAAGGGGATAGGTTTGGGAGTCAACCTGTCGAAATGTAGAAGAGACTGTGTGTGTGTGTGTGTGTGTGTGTGTGTGTGTGTGTGTGTGTGTGTGTGTGTGTGTGTGTGTGTTAGTAACAGGATGCTTGTTTAGGAAAGGCATATGTTCAGTGAATGGAACAAACCCTTACTGAACTGAACTGGCCAACTTGACCTTTTAACACAGTTCTAGCTATTTAATTGTGCCTTTGGTGATTGACAATCACTTGCTGATTAGTTCAACTTGAATGTTGAGCACAGTTTGCCAATGACCCTGTTAAACAATGAAGGACTCATGTACTATTTAGGCGTTGCTTGTGTGTGGATGTTATTTGTACCACTGAATTGATGTTTTTGATAATCCATTGTTTAACACTGCTCACTAATAATAAACCACTATTGGTTAGCTGAGTCTCTTTACATTTGTGTTTGTCTATTTCCCCAGCTTTGTACTAATGAGGGGATTTGTTAAAAGGATTTGGGTTTTTATCAAATCATTGCTGGGTAACAATTGAGTGCCTTACTGCGGTTGTTTTCAATTCAAATGGTCCAAAAAAAAAAAAAAAAAGCTTTTTTAAATTTATTTTTTAGATCAATTTTTCAGCAATCATTTTTCTAGGACTCTGGGAGTGGTCTGGGTGGTGAGGGAAAAACGAGCTTTTAAGGCCGCAATATGTATTAATATGTATATATATGATATATGTAATCTTTTTCGGAAACCCAAACAATTTCACATAAGCAAGTCTAAGAAGCGGTAGATTTGTTCTATGTGAGCTATTTCTAGCCTTCCCGTTCTTAAGTTTTGTTTTCGTGTCTTACTTTTGGTTTTGTACAACGGCTTCGAATAGCTGAAAATACAATATTTTTGGTTATAGTAAAGATATTTCATAGCGGTTTAGATGGTACAATGCTTCTCTACCTGCTTGTTTTGTCACAAACGACACTGAACAAAAATAGAAACGCAACATGCAACAATTTTGAAGATTTTACCGAGTTACAATTCATAAGAAAATGAGTCAATTGAAATAAATTCATTAGGCCCTAATCTATGGATTTCACATGACTGACAATCTGTTTGTCACAGATACAGGACATGCTCATTGAACATCTCATTCCAAAATCATGAGCATTAATATGGAGTTGGTCCCCCCTTTAATGCTATAACAGCCTCCTCTTCTGGGAAGGCTTTCCACCAGATGTTGGAACATTTCTGCAGGAACTTGCTTCCACTCAGCCATAAGTGAGATTGGGCACTGATGTTGGGCGATTAGGCAAGGCACGCAGTCAGAGTTCCAATTCACCCAAAAGGTTTGATGGGGTTGAGGTCAGGGCTCTGTGAAGGCCAGTCAAGTTCTTCCACCGATCTCGACAAACCATTTCTGTATGGATCTCGCTTTGTGCACGGGGGCATTGTCATGCTGAAACAGGAAAGGGCCTTCCCCAAACTGTTGCCAAGTTGGAAGCACAGAATCATCTAGAATGTCATTGTATGCTGTAGCCTTAATATTTCCCTTCACTGGAACTAGGGGGCCCAAACCGCACCCATTTAAGGACATTTAAGTCATTTAGCAGACGCTCTTATCCAGAGCGACTTACAAATTGGTGAATTCACCTTCTGACATCCAGTGGAACAGCCACTTTACAATAGTGCATCTAAATCATTTAAGGGGGGTGAGAAGGATTACTTTATCCTATCCTAGGTATTCCTTGAAGAGGTGGGGTTTCAGGTGTCTCCGGAAGGTGGTGATTGACTCCGCTGTCCTGGCCGTGAGGGAGTTTGTTCCACCATTCCACAGCAACAGTTTTGACTGGGTTGAACTGTACTTCCTCATGTAGAGGTTCAGTGCCCTTGTTTGGGTGTAGTCAGAGCCTGGAGGTACTGGTGCATCCCCTCACAGCTCCGTAGGCAGCACCATGGTCTTGTCCGTCAACTGGACAGTGCCAGATGGTGAAGTGTGATTCATCAATCCGGGAGATGACAAGTGCCTGATTGGGGCTTCCTGTGTGAGGCAGGGTGCGGATGTTGTAGAGCATTGGCCATGGTATTCGTGCGGGTAGTGTTCTGGCAAACCCATTTCATGCTTGGCCATGGAAACCCATTTCATGAAGCTCCCGATGAACAGTTATTGTACATTGCTTCCAGAGGTAGTTTGTAACTCGGTAGGGAGTGTTGCAGATGATTGTACGCACTACACCTTTCAGCACTCGGCGGTCCCGTTCTTGTGTGGCCTACCACTTCGCAGCAGAGCCATTGTTGCTCCTAGACTTTTAACTTTACCTTACAATAACAGTTGACCGTGGCTCTAGCAGGGCAGCTCTAGCGGGGCAGCTCTAGCGGGGCAGCTCTAGCAGGGCAGAACTTTACAAACTGACTTGTTGGAAAGGTGGCATCCTATGACGGTGCCACATTGAAAATCACTGAGCTTTTCAGTAAGGCCATTCTATGTTTGTCTATGGAGATTGCATGGCTGTGTGTTGATTTTATACTCCTGTCAGGAACAGGTGAGGCTGAAATAGCCGAATCCACTAATTTGAAGGGGTGTCCACATACTTTTGTATATATAGTGTACCAACAAACAAAAAAAACTAGGGGCGTGGATCAGAAAACCAGTCAGTATCTGGTGTGACCACCATTTGCCTCATGCAGCGCGACACATCTCCTTTGCATAGATTTGATCAGGCTGATGATTGTGGCCTGTGGAATGTTGTCCCACTCCTCTTCAATGAAGTTGCTGAATATTGGTGTAAACTGGAACACGCTGTCATACACGTCGATCCAGAGCATCCCAAACATGCTCAATGGGTGACGTATCTGGTGAGTATGCAGCACATGGAAGAACTGGGACATTTTCAGCTTCCAGTAATTGTGTACAGATACTTGCGACATGGGCCTGTGCATTTATCATGCTGAAATATGAGGTGATGTTGGTGGATGAATAAAACGATAATGGGCCTCATGATCTCATCACGGTATCTATGTGCATTCAAATTGTCATCGATAAAATGCAATTGTGTTCGATGTCTGTAGCTTATGCCTGCCCATATCATAACCTCACCGCCACCATGGGGCACTCTGTTCACAACGTTGACAAAAGCAAACCGCTCACCGACATGACGCCACACACGCTCTTTGCCGTACAGTTGAAACCGGGATTCATCTCTGAAGAGCAAACTTTCTCCAGCGTGCCAGTGGCAATCGAAGGTTACGACACTGAACTGCAGTCAGGTTAAAACCCTGGTGAGGACCTCAAGCACACAGGGGAGCTTCCCTGAGACAGTTTGCGCAGAAATTCTTCGGTTGTGCAAACCCACATTTTCATCAGCTGTCCAGGAAGCTGGTCTCAAATGATCCCGCAGGTAGAGAAGGCGGCTGTGGAGGTTCTGGGTTGGCGTGGTTACACGTGGTCTGCGGTTGTGAGGCTGGTTGGACGTGCTGCAAAACTCTCTAAGATGACATTGGAGGCGAATTATGGTAGAGAAATGAACATTCAATTCTCTGGCAACAGCTCTGGTGGACAATCCTGCAGTCAGCAAGCCAATGACACACTCCCTCAACTTGAGTAAAGTGTTCTGACCCCTTGACTTCTTCCACATGGATAAAATACTTTTTCCCCCACATCAATCTACACAAAGTAGCCCATAATGACAAAGCAAAAACATAATTCTTTGCAAATTTATATTTAAAAAAAAACAAGGCCCCACAGTTGACAGTGCAAGTCAGAGCAAAACCAAGCCAAGAGGTTGAATGAATTGTTTGTAGAGGCGGCAGGGTAGCCGAGTGGTTCGAGCATTGGACTAATAACCGAAAGGTTGCAAGTTCAAATCCCCGAGCTGACAACCTCACTGTTCCTAGGCAGTCATTGAAAATAAGAATTTGTTCTTAACTGACTTGCCTAGTAAAATAAAATAAAATAAAGAGCTCAACGTGCAGATCTGGTGAAGTCTGTCTCTCTCTCTGACCAGTTCATCTGGGACACAGATTACTTAAACAGGTAAGTGGGTCACTTTCAACACTTCAAGTATTTGAATACCTCATTCTGCCAAACGAATACAAATAGAAACACATGGACACTCAACTTCCTCAATTACACAAACACTCACTTACAGTACATATAGTATGTCCTTATGTTTACTTGCCGGTAAACTCCCACACACTTCCTTTTACTCACATAGTCGTCTGTGCCTCTCTTCAGCTGAGACTTCATTCTTTCCTCATTTAAATCACTGCAATTGTCTGTGTAATTGTTTGTATCTGTTCTTTGCCCCACTAAATCTTCACAGGACTTTAAATGGAAGAAAATCAATTTCAAAATTAGTTTTGATGAAACTTTTCTGTGTGCGTGAGCCCGTGGGTGTTTTTTTGGCACACTGGCTCAGTGGAGGATTAGATGTGTCCTTTCCACTATTGCAGACTGGCCTCGTCTCCTCAAGGAGCTGTGAGTGAAATTGAGCCAAGCCCCATAGTTAAGGTCGGCCTGGACGAGTCACCTCATCTCGTCTGTGTGAACTGAACATTGTCCTCTGACAGTTCATCTGCCAATCATCTGCCAATCAGCCGGCAGTAAGACTCTCTCTCCCAGTGTATGCCCAAAATAGCACCTTATTCCCTATATAGTTCACCACTTTTAACAAGGGCCCATACGTAAGGAATAGGGTGCTATTTGGGACACATGTAATAGTGTCTATGTCCATCTGTGTTAGTGATAACATGACATCAATATCCCTTCACCTGAAAGGCACCAGGAGGAATCGGGGTTCTGAGGGGTGTATTGATGGGTAAGTTTGCCTAAAGACAGAATCCATTCATCTGGTTCTGTAGACGGGTGTGGCTCGTTCTGCCGTTGTTGAGGTTCTCATTTGTCTGCAGTGTTCAATGCTTCTAGTAGATGAAAATGTGGATTAGATTAGTGGCCAGCGGCTGTATATGACTTACTTCTTTCTGGCATTATGATCAGTGCCCACTGCCGCACAGGCCAAATGACTGTAAGATTTGTTACCACCTGCAGCCTGCTCTGTCTACTCCGCGGTTTACCATGCTGCAGGTCATTCAGAATGACCTTAATCTTTGTGTTTGTGAATTAAGTTTTCCATCTGGGTCATGTCTGGATGCGGGTGTGTTCATTTAAATATATACAGTGGGGCAAAAAAGTATTTAGTCAATAACCAATTGTAAAAGTTCTCCCACTTAAAAAGATGAGGCATGTAATTTTCATCATAGTTCATCACACTTCAACTATGACAGACAAAATGAGAAGAAGAAAAATCCAGAAAATCACATTGTAGGATTTTTTATGAATTTATTTGCAAATTATGTTGAAAAATAAGTATTTGGTCAATAACAAAAGTTTAACTCAATACTTTGTTATATACCCTTTGTTGGCAATGACAGAGGTCAAACGTTTTCTGTAAGTCTACACAAGGTTTTCACACACTGTTGCTGGTATTTTGGCCCATTCCTCCATGCAGGTCTCCTCTAGAGCAGTGATGTTTTGGGGCTGTTGCTGGGCAACACGGACTTTCAACTCCCTCACAAAGATTTTCTATGGGGTTGAGATCTGGAGACTGGCTAGGCCACTCCAGGACCTTGAAATGCTTCTTACGAAGCCACTCCTTCGTTGCCTGGGCGATGTGTTTGGGATCATTGTCATGCTGAAAGACCCAGCCACGTTTCATCTTCAATGCCCTTGCTGGTGGAAGGAGGTTTTCACTCAAAATCTCACAATACATGGCTCCATTCATTCTTTCCTTTACACGGATCAGTCGTCCTGGTCCCTTTGCAGAAAAATAGCCCCAAAGCATGATGTTTCCACCCCATGCTTCACAGTAGGTATGGTGTTCTTTGGATGCAACTCAGCATTCTTTGTCCTCCAAACACGACAAGTTTTTACCAAAAAGTTATATTTTGATTTCATCTGACCATATGACATTCTCCCAATCTTCTTCTGGATCATCCAAATGCTCTCTAGCAAACTTCAGACGGGCCTGGACATGTACTGGCTTAAGCAGGGGGACAAGTCTGGCACTGCAGGATTTGAGTCCCTGGCGGCGTAGTGTGTTACTGATGGTAGGCTTTGTTACTTTGGTCCTAGCTCTCTGTACGTCATTCACTAGGTCCCCCCGTGTGGTTCTGGGATTTTTGCTCACCGTTCTTGTGATCATTTTGACCCCACGGGGTGAGATCTTGCGTGGAGCCCCAGATCGAGGGAGATTATCAGTGGTCTTGTATGTCTTCCATTTCCTAATAATTGCTCCCACAGTTGATTTCTTCAAACCAAGCTGCTTACCTATTGCAGATTCAGTCTTCCCAGCCTGGTGCAGATCTACAATTTTGTTTCTGGTGTTCTTTGACAGCTCTTTGGTCTTGGCCATAGTGGAGTTTGGAGTGTGACTGTTTGAGGTTGTAGACAGGTGTCTTTTATACTGATAACAAGTTCAAACAGGTGCCATTAATACAGGTAATGAGTGGACGACAGAGGAACCTCTTAAAGAAGAAGTCACAGGTCTGTGAGAGCCAGAAATCTTGCTTGTTTGTAGGTGACCAAATACTTATTTTCCACCATAATTTGCAAATAAATTCATAAAAAATCCTACAATGTGATTTTCTGGATTTTTTTTCTCATTTTGTCTGTCATAGTTGAAGTGTACCTATGATGAAAATTTACAGGCCTCTCTCATCTTTTTAAGTGGGAGAACTTGCACAATTGGTGGCTGACGAAATACTTTTTTGCCCCACTGTATATATATATATATATATATATATATTACTATAGGCTTAAATAGGCAGGATACACAGTTCAGGAATGGGATGTTTCGTTAAGTTTTAAGATCACTTTATTGGTCAATTGTATACAAGGTCCAACCAAATTTTGACTTCCGTTTTTAACCTCACCCCTCCGAAAGACACAGGTACACAGATTCCTTTGGAGAGGTGTGGGGGCAGCCAAATTGCCCACTGGGCACACACTGGTTGAATCGACGTTGTTTTCAAGTGGAATAGACGTTGAGTTGACATCTGTGTCCTGACGGGGAGGACCGGGGAGCTGTTGTTGTGGAGGCTTAAGTGCCTTGCTCAAGGGCACACCGGCAGGCAATGGTATCCCGGATTTGATACCAGCAACCATACAGCTGCCAGCTCACTTCCCAACAGATTTTTCCCCTCCGGACCCGGGATTTGAACTGGCAGCCCTACGGTTGCTGGCACACTGCTCGGCGATCATTTCCTCTCTCAAATATATTCAGCCCATACCTTCCTAGTTTTGTTTTAACAACCTTCTTTACCTCTGTCTCTCTCACACACACACACCTTATCCCCCCTCTCCTTATCTCTCTGTGTTCCCTGGCGGCCTGCTCTGGGGCGACCAGGAGGTGGTTCTTCTGTGGGTAATCACTCACTTCCATCTCCCCTGACAACGACGGGGCGCTGTAATTACACTCTGGTTGCCGTGGTACACCTGCTGACATGGACGACGCCACACATCCTTCAGTCCTCAGGCGACAGAGAAGGCACTAGGGCGAGACATGGGAGCAACACACTGTGATTGGCACTGCAGGTGGCCAATAGGGAGGAGTCCCAGAGGGAGATGTGGGTGGAGACACACTGGGAGAGAACAGATGTGAATGTAGTTCCTGGCTTGTGTCCTGGATACCACCTCGACTTATTACACACCACGTAGTGTTTGACCTCGGTCGATGGCCTTTTGTAGGTTACATTGTTATGAATGTGTTGTTTTATAGATATATTTTTTAAAAGCATAGAAATAAATACTTGGATTGATACAATAGGCTTCACAGGAGGTCAATCAAATGTTGTACTGGAAATGGTTTCTACTTCCTCGCCGTCAGAATGTGCAATAGTCCTGTACCAATAGTTTGGGGGATTTTCAGTGCTGTTTACCTATACGGCAAACAGTATAGTTAGATAACTCCATAAGGAATCGTTTAAGATGCATGTAGATGATGTAAGAAAAGAGGTGTCGATGCACATGTTCCCGGAGGAGAAGAAAGTATTGTCCCAAACTCCCAACCTTTTTTTTTTTTTTTTTTCAGAGGTCACACCAGAACTGTGACGGTCTTGTCTCTGAGTACCTCATCTTCAGGCCACGGTTTGAGGACACATCCAGAACTGTGACGGTCTTGTCTCTGAGTACCTCATCTTCAGGCCACGGTTTGAGGACACATCCAGAACTGTGACGGTCTTGTCTCTGAGTACATCCAGAAGATTTGTCTGCAGTCTGGTCGGAATGTTGTTGTTGGTACTGTCAGTCATGAAATGATTACACACCCAGTCAAGTTTGGCAGACTGGTTTTCAATGTCCGTGAAGTAGGAGTTGAACTCACTGAGTTTGGATAAATGTGAGCTTACTAATTGCACCATAGGAGCTCTGTCAACATCATCTGTAGAAAGCTAGTTATATCCCCATTTTTGAATTTCCTCTCCCAGAGTTTGATCTTCATTTTATTTTATTTCACCTTTATTTAATTAACCAGCTAGTCTAGTTGAGAACAAGTTCTCATTTACAACTGCGACCTTGCCAAGATAAAGCAAAGCAGCTCAACACATACAACAACACAGAGTTACACATGGAATAAACAAACATACAGTCAATAATACAATAGAAAAGGAGTGTGCAAATGAGGTGGGTAACGGAGGTAAGGCAATAAATAGGACATATTTACGAAATAATTACAATTTAGCAATTAAACACTGGAGTGATTGATGTGCAGAAGATGAGCGTACAAGTAGAGATACTGGGGTGCAAAGGATGAAAAATAAATTAAATAGATAACAGTATGGGGATGAGGTGGTTGGATGGGCTAATTACAGATGGGCTATGTACAGGTGCAGTGATCTGACAGCTGGTGCTTAAAGCTGGTATTCATGTACTCATGAATCCACACACTTTGTCTTTACCTGGCAGAGTTAGATTCAGATTGTTCAGTTTGCTGAATACAGCAAGATAGAAGATTGAGGCCACCCAGTCTGTGTCCTCGAACACAGCCACAAGGGGGTGTGAGTACTCAGACAGAAAATCCCTTTAACCTGCAGCTCAAAAGGCCTCTGTAGTGTTTTCCCTCTGGATAGTCAACTGAGGTCGGTGTGAAGCAGTAGCTGCTGGTGCACAGTCCCACTGTCACCACAAAGCCTTTAAAACAGTCAGTGATTCAGAGCAACCTGGTCTCAGAGCATGTCGTATTATTCTGTACGTCAATCTGTGACGCTCCATTTAGTGTGATATGTTACGCTTGGTATGTATTCATCTGTGGATGTCCATCACGCATTTCGTATGATATGTTCCGAATTACAATTTATATTAAATGTTACGATTTGCAAAATGTACAATATGTGGTGAATTCGCTTAATATACAATATGTTACGGATTTCCTAATGTTTTTGCCCTCGCACTAAACACCTGATTTAAATGACCAACTCATCATCAATCTTTGATTATTCGAATCAGGTCTGTAGTGCTAGGGCAAAAACAAAAACGTGCGCCCAGGAGGAAGGACCCTGATCTAGGTCATTACTGGCCTAGTCACCTAATATATCCCTCCTCCTCTCTCCTCTTCAGATGAAGTGACAGGGCACTGAGTCATCATCATAGGGTAGACCCAGGGACGCTACAGTGATCCCCCTCAAAGTAGTATACCACTGTAATGCCGGAAATATCTTACTTTTGCTTGAAAGGAATTCTCTTAAAAGGTGGTATAGGGCTTGACGTGAGGAAAGACTATTTACTATTCGCATTTCATTTCAATTTAACGATCCTCTTTATCCTGTCATCTGATTTCACCCTCGGCAACGACCAACAGTATTCAGAGTTAATGATGCAATGTTCTCTCTTACGGCAGTAGATTAGAAATTCATTCGATTAGAAGTTCAGTACAGAGAGAGAGAGACAGACAGACAGAGAGTAAGAGACAGACAGACAGACAGACAGACAGACAGACAGACAGACAGACAGACAGACAGAGAGTAAGAGAGACAGACAGACAGAGAGTAAGAGAGACAGACAGACAGAGAGTAAGAGACAGACAGACAGAGAGTAAGAGAGACAGACAGACAGAGAGTAAGAGAGACAGACAGACAGAGAGTAAGAGAGACAGACAGACAGAGAGTAAGAGAGACAGACAGACAGACAGACAGACAGAGAGTAAGAGAGACAGACAGACAGAGAGTAAGAGACAGACAGACAGAGAGTAAGAGAGACAGACAGACAGAGAGTAAGAGAGACAGACAGACAGAGTGTAAGAGAGACAGACAGACAGAGAGAGAGAGAGACAGACAGAGAGTAAGAGACAGACAGACAGACAGACAGACAGACAGACAGACAGACAGACAGACAGAGAGAGAGACAGACAGAGAATAAGAGACAGACAGAGAGAGAGAGAGAGAGAGAGAGAGAGAGACAGAGTAAGAGACAGACAGACAGACAGAGAGTAAGAGAGACAGACAGACAGAGAGAGACAGAGAGAGAAAATAAAATAGGGGAAAGGAAGGATAGAGAGATTTCAAGCTCGGAAGAAATAAATGGAGGGAGAGAATGGCAGAGTTGACCTCACATAAACAAAGTGACTCAGCACTATGCTCAAAATGGCTGCCTGATCAAGTGGAGTTTTTCCCCCCCCATGTCCATGCAGACACAGTTTCTGATTATGCTGTTGTTTTTGAAACAGTAGTACTACTTGTTTTATTTACTCGTTCATCCCACGTTATCTGCCATTTAACGCCTCTACGTCCCCCTCATGTTAGTGTTTAGAATGGTCTTTGTTTCGATGGGGACGACAAATACTTCAACTGACCTACTGTATATCTTTTTCAGATAACAGTGTAAACTTGATCAGGGATTTATGTCCATGTCCCTTTGAAGGTTTCAGTACCGTCTGTGCCTCTGTCGACACATTGATTGGTTAAATAATATAATGTGATATGGTGGGTTCCGGATGGTTGTATACACATCATTACGTCTTGTCAAAAGTGTATTTTCTAAGAGAGACATATTTTGAAGGCATCCTTGTCAAAGTGGTTTCATCAGATCAGTGTAGCAATAATGCCTGGGCCACTGTGGAGTTGTCTGATGTCTCTCCATGAAGATCAGTAGAACATTCCGCCCAGAGGTTCTGCTAAGCAGTTAGACCCCTTGGGCCAGCTATCACTCAGCCATCCCCTATGTGAGGTTGGGTCTCAGACATTTATGGTCTGGCTGAACAACTTTCATCGCCCATCAGATAGGTGACGACGGCGAAGGTGTCACCACCTATTAAAGGAGGAAAGAGAAAGACAGGAAAAGGGAGAGAGAAAGCGAGTGCGAGGGAGTGAAAAACAGAACATAATGAGATGAGAGTCAGAGTTGCTGATTGATCCAAAATCAGAGCGTGTGGTGTTGGGAGGCTACACGCGGTTCCTGGTTAGTTATTTATACCCACTGGTGTTGCTAAGTGGGAGCGTGAGGCGCCATGTGGAAGGTGAGTGGAAGCTCGGCCCTGTCGATGTGCGTCACTGGGGTTCGGGGGCATCTAAATACAGAATCGCTTTCTATCACACACTACCTGCGTCCCAAATGGCCCCCTATTCCCTATATAGTGCACAGAGCCATATGGGGAGTATTGTGCCATGTAGGATGCAGAGACAGATACACACTGTCAGGAACACAGCGTAGGCCCAGATCTACACACTTTAAGCCAAGTGAGCAAATGCGCAAACTTAGCCAGAGTCCTATTTACTTTCTCATTTGACTTCTGCTTACGAAGCTCATGGAGGTTATTGTGAATAGCTAAAGCAAGTTTCCCACAATATCAACCGTTTGAAATGATCCAAGAATGAGTTAGATGTATTAATATGTCAATGACATTTCCTGGTTTTGTTTAATGCAAATGAACCACAGTTAATGAATATGCCAATGAGTTAGACATGCCAGGTCATTACCTTTCGTACAGCAGACCTGCATTCAAATCCTTTTCCAAATCATTTCAAATGCTTCATCTGTGCTGAGTGAGCTGATCCGACTCGCCAAAGGATTTTCTCAGACTCTCCTCTTTTCATACTGCAGGGCCAGGAATGTCAGGGACTTTGTTGTTCGGGCTCCTCATGTCCCCCCCCCCACCCCCACCCCCCCGAAAAGAACTGACTGAAGGCTGACTTGCTTTTAGCCGTAGTTGTCCTGTAAAAAGGGGAGCGTGTTCAGCAGCTCTGCCAAACACTATCAAACTGTTCCTCACATGCAGCTCTCCTAACGTCACATTTCTTATCTTTTTTTCCATGCAATATGTGGGCTATACAGCAGATGAAACGTCCACGTAGGGGTGGTCATCTTGAACTTAGTTTTCTCCAAACAGAATGCCGGTGGATGTTCTATTTAAAAACCTCACCTTGTCCGAGAGAGATTTACACAGCTATCAAAACATCACGCCAGGGTGAGCCTACACCAAACACAGACCTTGTTTTTAGTGTATTTAAAATCCACTATGGGAAAAATGAATGGTAGAAAAATTATTGGAACCATTTCCCTGTTTGACCGCAAGGTTTTATGGGTATTGTGACACGCCCACTGTGGGACTCTATTGCCTCTTATTGGTTTTCATACCGCCATCTAGTGGTACACTATCAAAATGCAGGTGGATCTCCAAGCGCCCGACTCTTACAATCCTGTCATTTTTTTCTGAGGAAATGTTCACATGGTATATGTAAAAGCAATAATTGATGATATTTCTCTGTCCGCTTTTGTATATGTTGTATATAATCTAGATCATGCATTCTACTGATTCATTATTTTTCTGATGTGTTTTCTTGCTTGATCATATGACAAACAGAACCAGCCAAAAGGACACATCTACTCATTCAAGGGTTTTTCTTTATTTGAACTCTTTTCTACATTGTAGAATAACAGTGAGGACATCAAAACTATGAAATAACACATATGGAATCATGTAGTAACCAAAAAAGTGGTAACCTCTTGGATTTAGGGGGCGCTATTTTAATTTTTGGATAAAAAACGTTCCCATTTTAAACAAGATATTTTGTCACGAAAAGATGCTCGGTTATGCATATAATTGACAGCTTTGGAAAGAAGACACTCTGACGTTTCCAAAACTGCAAAGATATTGTCTGTGAGTGCCACAGAACTGATGTTACAGGCGAAACCCAGATAAAGCCTAGCATGCCATTATGCCATGATAAACTTACACAAATGCTTGTCTAGTGTTGGCTGTAACGCATATTTTGAAAATCTGAGATGACAGTGTTGTTAACAAAAGGCTAAGCTTGTGTTTGAATATATTTATTTCATTTCATTTGCGATTTTCATGAATAGGAAAAGTTTATGTCCACTGCGTTATGCTAATGCATTTGAGGCTATGCTCCTTGATATCGGTTTGCTCGTCGCAAGAGGTTAAACAAATCACAATGTATTTTATATTTCAGACTCTTCAAAGTAGCCACCCTTTGCCTTGATGACAGTTATGCACACTCTTGGCATTCCCTCAACCAGCTTCACCTGGAATGCTTTTCCAACTGTCTTGAAGGATTTCCCACATATGCTGAGCACTTGTTGGCTGCTTTTCCTTCACTCTGCGGCCCAGCTCATCACAAACCATCGCAATTGGTTTGAGGTTTGAGGTGTGATTGTTGAGGCCAGGTCATCTGATGCAGCACTCCATCACTCTCCTTCTTGGTCAACGAGCCCTTACACAGCCTGGAGGTGTGTTGGATCGTTGTCCTGTCGAAAAACAAAAGATAGTCCCACAAAGCAGAGACCAGATGGGATGGCGTATCGCTGCAGAATGCTGTATTAGCCATGCTGGTTAAGTGTGCCTTGTTGGTCACCATGATGTTGTCATATCTTGATTTTGCATTCAAGCCTCAGAACATACAGAACATTAATAGACAAGAACAGCTCAAGGACATGATGGGTTCTGACTTTTAAACTTGAAATATTGTTAATTATCAGGTATCCTATGGAAATGATGAGTGCCTGAGTCTGGTTATCTGTAGGAGGAATGTAAATGGTGGAGGCAATTAAAGCTTGGAACGTACTGAGTAAAGTAAAGGCCATGACATGGTTCCAGTCAATGATACGAGTGGAGAGACTTGGTTTAGTGAGGAATAGAGGTCACGTCAGGTCACATTAAGGGAGAAGGAACCGTTTATTGCCTGCATCACTTAATTTCCTACCTAGCATCAAATATGTGGTGTTTAGAGAGAAGGAGGATACTCTACCAAAATGTAGGTATATATACGACCACTGGTTGAAACATGTCTTTGTCTGTGAAGCTTTGAGTGAATAAACTTGGTTTAAAGAAGAAGTTACAGGTCTGTGAGAGACAGAAATCTTGCTTGTTTGTTATTGACCAAATACTTATTTTCCACCATAATTTGCAAATAAATTCATTAAAAAAAATCCTACAATGTGATTTACTCGATTTTTTTTTCTTCTCATTTTGTCTGTCATAGTTGAAGTGTACTTATTACAGGCCTCATCTTTTTAAGTGGGAGAACTTGCACAATTGGTTGCTCCACTGTAAATACAGGCGGTGTGTATCAACAAAGCAATGTACAGTAGTAGCAATATTAGAGTGAGCTATGTCGAGAATACAGTATTTAAATACACAGTACAAAAAACATGACAAAATGGATAGAATTCCAGGAAATTAGCTTCCGGACCAGAATCCAGAATATAAATATACAGTATTTGTATGTGAATGGTGTATGCCCCTGGCAGCCCAACAATTACTCATTAATCACTCTTTCCTCTCTCTCTCTCATTCCTCATTTAATACACTTCTCCATTCATCTCCACTCTGGATGGGCTGTCACCAGCTTTCCCATTCCCTCCATCATTCATCTCTCGATGATGTATATCCCTCTCTTCAGCGGACTGGAAAATGTCCCTCTTTCTTTCTTACTCTTTCATTTCTCTCCTCCTCTTTCTCTCCCATTCTACCGCTCCCTTTAGTGCCATTCTATCTGTCTACTACTCTGCTTAGAGCCCATTTTACTCTTAAAAAGAGAGAGGGGGGTAGAGAAAAATTGGCCTTTACCATTGAGCAGAGATGAGACCAGGTTTAATCGGATCACTGTGCCCTTTGTCATTTCCCTGTCCTCCCTGTCTGTCCCTTTGCCTGGAGGACATATCTGGGTCAGCACAGACGTGACTTATTTTGTGCTCCTCTGGTTTGGGACCTGTCTCAGAGTAGGCCTGTTGCTCCTAACAACATTATCCCCAAAGGAACATCCTGTTCTTAATGGACCATGTCACGCAGGACCTGAGTCCCCAGTCTGACTTGCCCAGTGCAAGAGGGTGTGTGTGTGTGTGTGTGTGTGTGTGTGTGTGTGTGTGTGTGTGTGTGTGTGTGTGTGTGTGTGTGTGTGTGTGTGTGTGTGTGTGTGTGTGTGTGTGTGTGTGTGTGTGTGTGTGTGTGTGTGTGTGTGTGTGTGTGGGAAACTCAAACTTTCTCAGAGTCAATGGGCAGCCGATATCCGATGACATCATGGAGCTCCATTTCAGCCTTAGCTGCCAGCTACTCACACACAAACAAACGGGGGATGCTGCAGGGGCAAGGTGAGACAAGGTGGGGTTAGGCAGGTATGTTGAAGGCCTCCCTCACACACGCACACACACACACACACACACACACACACACACACACACACACACACACACACACACACACACACACACACACACACACACACACACACACACACACACTCTGAACCTAAAGCCCCGGCAGGAATGCCATTAATTCCAAGTGACGGCTGTACTGAAGCAGTAATGAGATTGGTGAACTGGCATAGTGTTATGTAACTAACAAGACTGTAAATTTAGCTCACTCAGATGAGGAGGTTTTTATCTACGTTCACATACCAAAACTATGAAATAACACATTTGGAATCATGTAGTAACCAAGTGTTAAACAAATCAAAATATATTTTAAATTTTAGATTCTTCTAAGTAGCCCCCCTTTGCCTTGATGACAGCTTTGCACACTCTTGGTATTCTCTCAACCAGCATCACCTGGAATGCTTTTCCAACAGTCTTGAAAGAGTTCCCAAATATTCTGAGCACTTGTTGGCTGCTTTCTCTGCGGTCCAACACATCCCAAACATCTCAATTGCATTGAGGCCGGGTGACTGTGGAGGTCAGGTAATTTGATGCAGCACTTCATCACTCTCCTTCTTGTTCACATAGCCCTTACACAGCTTGGAGGTGTGTTGGGTCATTGTCCTGTTGAAAAACTAAGCGCAAACCAGAGTGTATGGCGTATCAGTGCAGAATGTTTTGGTAGCCATGCTGGTTAAGTGTGCCTTGAATTCTAAATAAATCAAAGACAGTGTCACCAGCAAAGCATCCCCACATCAACACATTTCCTCCTCCATGCTTCACGGTGGGAACCACACATGCGGAGTTCACTCGTTCGGCCTACTCTGCATCTCACAAAGACACAGCGGTTGGAACTAAACATCTCAAATTTGAACTCATCAGACCAAAGGACAGATTTCCGCCGGTGTAATGTCCATTGCTCGTGTTTCTTGGCAAAAGCAAGACTTCTTATTGGTGTCCTTTTGTGGGGGTTTCTTTGCAGCAATTAGACCATGAAGGCCTGTTTCACGCAGTTTCTTCTGTACAGTTGTTGAGATGTGTATATTTACTCTGTGAAGCATATATTTGGGCTGCAATTTCTGAGGCTGGTAACTTAAATGAACTTATCCTCTGCAGCAGAGGTAACTCTGGGTCTTCCTTTCCTGTGGCGGTCCTCATGAGAGACAGTTTCATCATAGCACTTCATGGTTTTTGGGACTGCACTTGAAAAACTTTCAAAGTTCTTGAAATTTTCTGGATTGACTGACCTTGTTATGAACTTGAGTGAAGACCCAAAAGCGGTTTTAACAGAAAACAGAGTTCTTTAATGAAAATACAGGAATGGCATAAATCCTCTTCCAACGTTGTCAGCGGAACAAAAAGAACGTTAGTATAGTGCAGGATGCTCCTGCCAGGCAGACTCCGACAGGACAGGACAAGGTGGAAGCAAACGAGACGACAGCTTGCTTCTGGCATCAAAAAACACAAACAAGAATCAGACACTGAAAGTAGCAGGAACAGAGAGAGAAATAGAGACCTAATCAGAGGGGGAAGAGAGAACAGGTGGGGAAGAGTGAAAGAGCTAGTTAGGGCAGATGTAGAACAGCTGAGGAATGAGAGACAGAGAAGGTAACCTAAAAAGACCAGCAGAGAGAGAGAATGAAGAGAAAGGACAGGAACAGACATAACAAGACATGACAGTACCCCCCCCCACTCACCGAGCGCCTCCTGGCGCACTCGAGGAGGAAACCTGGCGGCAACGGAGGAAATCATCGATCAGCGAACGGTCCAGCACGTCCCGAGAGGGAACCCAACTCCTCTCCTCAGGACCGTACCCCTCCCAATCCACTAGGTACTGATGACCACGGCCCCGAGGGCGCATGTCCAAAATCTTACGAACCCTGTAGATGGGTGCGCCTCGACAAGGATGGGGGGGGGGAGGGACGAGCGGGGGCGCGAAGAACGGGCTTAACACAGGAGACATGGAAGACCGGGTGAACGCGACGAAGATAGCGCGGGAGAAGAAGTCGCACTGCGACAGGATTAATGACCTGGGAAATACGGAACGGACCAATGAACCGCGGGGCCAACTTGCGAGAAGCTGTCTTAAGGGGAAGGTTCTGAGTGGAGAGCCATACTCTCTGACCGCAACAATATCTAGGACTCTTGGTCCTACGCTATTAGCGGCCCTCACAGTCTGCGCCCTATTACGGCAAAGTGCCGACCTGACCCCCTTCCAGGTGCGCTCGCAACGCTGGACAAAAGCCTGAGCGGAGGGGACGACAGGACTCGGCGAGCTGAGATGAGAACAGCGGAGGCTGGTACCCGAGGCTACACTGAAAAGGGGATAGACCGGTAGCAGACGAGGGAAGCGAGTTGTGGGCGTACTCTGCCCAGGGGAGCTGTTCTGACCAAGACGCAGGGTTACGAAAAGAAAGACTGCGTAAAATGCGACCAACAGTCTGATTGGCCCGTTCGGCTTGACCGTTAGACTGGGGATGAAAGCCGGACGAGAGACTGACGGAAGCCCCAATCAAACGGCAAAACTCCTCCAAAATTGAGACGTGAACTGCGGACCTCTGTCGGAAACGACGTCAGACGGAAGGCCATGAATTCGGAAAACATTCTCGATAATGATCTGAGCCGTCTCCTTAGCAGAAGGGAGCTTATCGAGAGGAATGAAATGAGCCGCCTTAGAGAATCTATCGACAACCGTAAGAATAACTGTCTTCCCGCTGATGAAGGCAGTCCGGTGATAAAATCTAAAGCGATGTGAGACCACGGTCGAGAGGGAATGGGAAGCGGTCTGAGACGGCCGGCAGGAGGAGAGTTCCCAGATTTAGTCTGCGCGCAGACCGAACAAGCGGCGACAAATCGACGCGCGTCACGTTCCCGAGTGGGCCACCAGAAACGCTGGCGAATGGAAGCGAGCCCCGAACGCCGGGGTGGCCGGCTAACTTGGCAGAGTGGGCCCACTGAAGAACGGCCGGACGAGTAGGAACGGGAACGAACAGAAGGTTCCTAGGACAAGCTCGCGGCGACGGAGTGTGAGCGAGTGCTTGCTTTACCTGCCTCTCAATTCCCCAGACAGTCAACCCGACAACACGCCCCCTCAGGGAGAATCCCATCGGGGTCGGTGGAGACCTCAGAAGAACTGAAGAGACGAGATAAAGCATCAGGTTTGGTGTTTTTTGAGCCCGGACGATAAGAAATAACAAACTCGAAACGAGCGAAAAACAGAGCCCAACGAGCCTGACGCGCATTAAGTCGTTTGGCTGAACGGATGTACTCAAGGTTCCTATGGTCAGTCCAAACGACAAAAGGAACGGTCGCCCCTCCAACCACTGTCGCCATTCGCCTAGGGCTAAGCGGATGGCGAGCAGTTCGCGATTACCAACATCATAGTTACGTTCTGACGGCGATAAGCGATGAGAGAAAAACGCGCAAGGATGGACCTTGCCGTCAGAGAGAGAGCGCTGAGAAAGAATGGCTCCCACGCCCACCTCTGACGCGTCAACCTCAACAACAAACTGTCTAGAGATGTCAGGTGTAACAAGAATAGGTGCGGATGTAAAACGATTCTTAAGAAGATCAAAAGCTCCCTGGGCGGAAACGGACCACTTAAAGCACGTCTTAACAGAAGTAAGGGCTGTGAGGGGAGCTGCCACCTGACCGAAATTACGGATGAAACGACGATAGAAATTAGCGAAGCCCAGAAAGCGCTGCAGCTCGACGCGTGACTTAGGAACGGGCCAATCAATGACAGCCTGGACCTTAGCGGGATCCATCTTAATGCCCTCAGCGGAAATAACGGAACCGAGAAAAGGGACAGAGGCGGCATGAAAATGCACTTCTCAGCCTTCACATAAAGACAGTTCTCCAAAAGGCGCTGGAGGACGCGTCGCACGTGCTGAACATGAATCGAGAGAGACGGTGAAAAAATCAGGATATCGTCCATGTAAACGAAAACAAAAATGTTCAGCATGTCTTCAGGACGTCGTTAACTAGTGCCTGAAAGACAGCTGGAGCGTTAACGAGGCCGAAAGGAAGAACCCGGTATTCAAAGTGCCCTAACGGAGTGTTAAACGCCGTCTTCCACTCGTCCCCTCCCTGATGCGCACGAGATGGTAGGCGTTACGAAGGTCCAATTTGGTGAAAAACCTGGCTCCCTGCAGGATCTCGAAGGCTGAAGACATAAGAGGAAGCGGATAACGATTCTTAACTGTTATGTCATTCAGCCCTCGATAATCCACGCATGGGCGCAGGGACCCGTCCTTCTTCTGAACAAAAAAAAACCCCGCCCGGCGGGGGAGGAGGAGGAGACTATGGTACCGGCGTCGAGCGAAACCGACAAATAATCCTCGAGAGCCTTACGTTCGGGAGCCGACAGAGAGTATAATCTACCCCGGGGGAGTAGTTCCCGGAAGGAGATCAATACTACAGTCATACGACCGGTGTGGAGGGAGAGAAGTGGCCTTGGAACGACTGAACACCGTGCGCAGATCGTGATACTCCTCCGGCACCCCTGTCAAATCGCCAGGCTCCTCCTGTGAAGAAGAGACAGAGGAAACAGGAGGGATAGCAGACATTAAACAGGTTACATGACAAGAAACATTCCAGGATAGGATAGTATTACTAGACCAATTAATAGAAGGGTTATGGCGCACTAGCCAGGGATGACCCAAAACAACAGGTGTAAAAGGTGAACGAAAAATTAAAAAAGAAATGGTTTCGCTATGATTACCAGAGACAGTGAGGGTTAAAGGCAGCGTCTCACGCTGAATCTTGGGGAGAGAACTACCATCTAAAGCGAACAAGGCCCTGGGCTCCCCTAACTGTCTGAGAGGAATGTCATGTTCCCGAGCCCAGGTCTCGTCCATAAAACAGCCCTCCGCCCCAGAGTCTATCAAGGCACTGCAGGAAGCAGATGAACCGGGCCAGCGGAGATGGACCGGAAAGGTAGTGCGTGATCCAGAAGGAGAGGCCTGAGTAGTTGCGCTCACCAGTAGCCCTCCTCTTACTGATGAGCTCTGGCTTTTACTGGACATGAGGTGACAAAATGACCAGCGGAGCCGCAGTAGAGACAGAGGCGATTGGTGATTCTCCGTTCCCTCTCCTTGGCCGAGATGCGAATACCCCCAGCTGCATAGGCTCAGCATCCGAGCCGGCGGAGGAGGGTGGCAGTGATGCGGCAGGTGGCAGTGATGTGGAGAGGGAGCAACGGAGAACGTGAGCTCCTTTCCACGAGCTCGGCGACGAAGATCAAACCGTCGCTCTATGCGAATAGCGAGAGCTATTAAGGAGTCCAGACTGGAAGGAACCTCCCGGGAGAGGATCTCATCCTTAACCTCGACGTGGAGACCCTCCAGAAAACGAGCGAGCAAAGCCGGCTCGTTCCAGTCACTAGAGGCAGCGAGAGTGCGAAACTCAATAGAATAATCCGTTATGGATCTATTCCCCTGACATAGGGAAGACAGGGCCCTGGAAGCCTCCTCGCCAAAAACAGAACGGTCAAAAACCCGTATCATCTCCTCCTTAAAGTCCTGATACTGGTTAATACACTCAGCCCTCGCCTCCCAGACTGCCGTGCCCCACTCACGCGCCCGTCCGGTAAGGAGAGAAATGACGTAGGCGATGCGGGCTGCGCTCCTGGAGTAAGTGTTGGGCTGGAGAGAGAACACCACATCACACTGAGTGAGGAATGAGCGGCACTCAGTGGGCTCCCCAGAGTAACACGGCGGGTTGTTGATCCTGGGCCCGGAGACTCGGAAACCCTGGAAGTGGGCGGTGGATCGAGGTGGAGTTGGTGAACCTGTCTTGTGAGGTCGGAGACTTGGACGGCCAGGGTCTCAACGGCATGTTGAGCAGCAGACAATTCCTCCTCGTGTCTGCCTAGCATCGCTCCCTGGATCTCGACGGCGGAGTGAAAAGGGTCCGGAGCCGCTGGGTCCATTCTTGGTCTGATTCTTCTGTTATGAACTTGAGTGAAGACCCAAAAGCGGTTTTAACAGAAAACAGAGTTCTTTAATGAAAATACAGGAATGGCATAAATCCTCTTCCAACGTTGTCAGCGGAACAAAAAGAACGTTAGTATAGTGCAGGATGCTCCTGCCAGGCAGACTCCGACAGGACAGGACAAGGTGGAAGCAAACGAGACGACAGCTTGCTTCTGGCATCAAAAAACACAAACAAGAATCAGACACTGAAAGTAGCAGGAACAGAGAGAGAAATAGAGACCTAATCAGAGGGGGAAGAGAGAACAGGTGGGGAAGAGTGAAAGAGCTAGTTAGGGCAGATGTAGAACAGCTGAGGAATGAGAGACAGAGAAGGTAACCTAAAAAGACCAGCAGAGAGAGAGAATGAAGAGAAAGGACAGGAACAGACATAACAAGACATGACAGTCCTTCTGTCTTAAAGCAATGATGGACTGTCATTTCTCTTTGCTTATTTGAGCTGTTCTTGCAATAATATGGACTTTGTATTTTACCAAATTGTCATGCCCTGACCATAGACAGACCGTGTTTCTCTATGGTGTCGTAGTGTCAGGGCGTGACTAGGGAGTATTCTAGTTGAATATTTCTATGTTGTGTTCTAGTTTATATTTTCTATGTTAGTGTTTTGTATGATTCCCAATTAGAGGAGGTTGGTAATCGTTGTCTCTAATTGGGGATCATATTTAAGTAGCTATTTTTCCCACCTGTGTTTGTGGGATATTGTTTTGTATTTGTGCACCACGTAGTCACAGTTAGTTTATTGATTCATTGTTTTTTGCTTAAAATTTCACTTTGAAATAAATACGCGGAACTCAACATCTGCTGCGCCTTGGTCCGTCTCTCCACACAAACGTGACACAAATAGGGCTATCTCTGTATGCCAACCCTTCCGTGTCACAACACAACTGACTGGCCCAAACGCATAACGAAGGAAAGTAATTCCACAAATTAACTTTTAACAAGGGACACCTGTTAATTGAAATGCATGCTACCTCATGAAGCTGGTCGAGAGAATACCAAGAGTGTGCAAAGTTGTCATCAAGACAAAGGGTGGCTACTTTGAAGAATCTCAAATATAAAATATGTGTAACACTTTTTTGGTTACTACATGATTCCATGCGTGTTATTTCATAGTTTAGATGTCTTCACTGTTATTTTACAATGTAGAAAAATAGCACAAATAAAGAAAAACACTTGAATGAGTAGATGTGTCCAAACTTTTGATTGGTACTTTTGATTGGTACTGTAGTAGAAGGGCTTCTTTGGTACAAGTGTGTCAATGGTAGGTAGACTTTCATCAGCCCCCTATGCCCGGCCATATACTCAGGGTACAACCCAAATTGCACCCTATTCCCTAAATAGGTCACTACGTTTGGCTAGGGCCCTATAGTCTCTGATATACCCTCGAAATATCGGGAATAGGGTGCCATTTGGAACGTAACCCCAGTGAGTAACAGCTGCTATTGTCCTGCAGGGCCTCTCCATTTCTGGATCTGTCACATCCACTTAATTGAACCCCTCCAAGCCCAGCCACTAATCCACACACACACACAGGTATTGATATGTGTTGGGCTGCTAATAATCTCAGGGTGTCTGTGTGTATTTCCCTGTCTGGGTTTGTGTGCTGCACCAACGTGCTGTATGCATCACTGGGTTCTGGGGTGCGGACACAACGGATTGGGGGCATGAGTGTTTGACCTCAAGCTGCTGAGAGATAGTCTGTCATCTCATCACTGTCAACATCCCACAGTGATGCATTATGGGCTTGTTGTGGCTCACGTACATAAAACAATCTGCTTCAAGGTTTGGCCAGAAGTCTGTTTGTAGATAGCGCTGATGTGACATCATATTATGCAGAATGCCACTGAAACAGGGATTACTATCCTCCTGGTAGCCTGCAGGTGTAGGATCGTAATTTGAACCAGTTTGCTACAGCATGAAAGTAATCCTGCAGCAACAGGAAATTATTATGTGGATTGTAACACATTGTAGGTTTTGATATCATTTCTTGTAAAAGGGAAAAATCTGCAATTTCATATTGGAAAATTTAGCTGCAAGTAGCAATGCTGTGGTTCGGCTGTGGGCCCACTGTGACACCATCCGGACAAATTGGGCCCCATAGGATGAACTACTTCTGAAATGTTTGCCAAATATCGGAACTCAGAATCAAACTGATCAATATACTTTTGATGTAGTTTGGACTATTTTTTTAATGATGTTGACTACTTTTTTACTTTTTCTCCAGAACCGCTGGACTGATCGGCACCAAATATCGCATTGCGAGACCTTGTTGCATAGATGCTATATATACATTTTAGTGCAGAACAGTGATTCGGTTCCGAGGAGTAGCACTTGAAGTGTTTTTCACAAATATCAAAATGGAAGAAAACCCATTATGGGTCCTTGAGGCAAATGTTTTCCTTGTGAGGAGAGGGATCTATGTACCAAAAAAAAAAGGAATCTAGGTCAAATTGGGTGAGAGGCGGGACCTTTCACAATTTGCATCTTCAACCAAATTGCGCTATCCTAGGCCTACCAATTCACAGGAATTTGCATGCTATTTTCCTTGGGGAAAGAACCTGGTATAATAATGATAAAGAACGCAAACTAATTCAACATCGTTTCAGCAGCTTTCCTGTTGAAGCCCTAAGTACATCAGAGTATTTTTAAACCACAAATACACAAGTTTAAGCCTATAAATAAAACTATTCCAAAACATGTGTCCTGTTTGCAATAAGGCATTAAGGTAGAACTGCAAAACATGTGGCAAAGAAATGATCTTTATGTCCAAAATACAAAGCGTTATGTTTGGGGTAAATACAACACATCACTGAGTACCAACTCTTCATATTTTCAAGCATGGTGGTGGCTACATCATGTTATGGGTATGCTTGTCTTTGGCAAGGACTAGGGAGTTTTTTAGAATAAAAAGACATGGAATAGAGCTAAACACATGCAAAATCCTAGAGGAAAACCTGGTTCTGTCTACTTTCCAACAGACACTGGGAGAGAAATTCACTTTTCAGAAGGACAATAGCCTAAAACAAAAGGCCAAATATACATTGGAGTTGCTTACCATGACGACATGGAATGTTCCTGAGTGGCCAAGATACAGTTTTGACTTAAATCAGCTTAAAAATCTATGGCAATAATTGAAAATGGCTATTTAGCAATAATCAACTACCAACTTCACAGAGCTTGAACATCTTTAATAATAATGTGCAAATATTGTACAATCCAGGTGTGCAAAGCTCTTAGACTCACAACCAATGGGGATTCTAACATGTATTGACTCAAGGGTGTGAATACTTTTGTAAAGTAGATATTTCTTTATTGCATTTTCAATACATTTGCAAAAATTAGAAAAAATGTAATCCAGTTTGAATTCAGACTGTAACACAACAACATGTGAATGAGTCAAGGGGTAGGAACACTTTCTGAAGGCCCTGTAGGCCTGTAGATGCCAATATGGTGCGATGAATCATACTTAAATGCATGGAAGCCATAAGAATGCACATGATTGAAAGGGAATCATTGAGTTTCCTTCTTGCTAATGACAACTGGTGTGGTGTGGGGTGCTCGAGTTCCATCCTGCAAGCAAATCCCTGTTTTAAAGGCTTCTTCCTTCTATGTAATAAAAAGATAGGTCATATCCCAAATGGCACCCAATTCCCTCTGTACTGCCCTTACTTTTGACCAGAGCACTACGAATGGGTGGTGGTGAAAAGTAGCCCACTCTACAGGGGATAGGGTGCCATTTGGGACACAGACAAAGACAGAGTGTTCTCCACAACCCGCATCATCTTCACGACCTCCAGCCCATCCATCCACCACTGTCACACCGGAGAATGTCACCGAGGGGGCAGTGGTGGGGGGATGGGGGGGCGGGAGGGAGATTCCCGGTAACCCACCGGAATTACAATTATCTGCCCACCACCTTGGCATTCCGCGTAATAGCGTGTGTTTATGGAGAGGGGGAGTGGATGTCTGGGTGGAGGGGGCGTATGGGATGACTCAGGAGAAGGGCATGGTGCTGAGGTTGGATTGGCCTGGTAGGTGGAGGTGCTCAGCCCGCTCATGAGGTGGCTGTCCAGGAGTCATAAATTAACCAACCTGTCTGTCCTGCTTTGGTGGCTGCACGATACGGCTAACTGGGACATGTGGGCATAGCAGGCACACACCACGCACTGCTTTATCAATAAAAGACCTTTCACCCCTTTTTTAATCATTTCTCTATTCCTCTTTTCCAATGTTATTGTCTCCTCTCTTCCCACCTGTTCCATCTCCCTCTATTTCAGTCGGTCCCTCTCTCCCTCTATTTCAGTCGGTCCCTCTCTCCCTCTATTTCAGTCGGTCCCTCTCTCCCTCTATTTCAGTCGGTCCCTCTCTCCCTCTATTTCAGTCGGTCCCTCTCTCCCTCTATTTCAGTCGGTCCCTCTCTCCCTCTATTTCAGTCGGTCCCTCTCTCCCTCTATTTCAGTCGGTCCCTCTCTCCCTCTATTTCAGTCGGTCCCTCTCTCCCTCTCCCTCTATTTCAGTCGGTCCCTCTCTCCCTCTATTTCAGTCGGTCCCTCTCTCCCTCTATTTCAGTCGGTCCCTCTCTCCCTCTATTTCAGTCAGTCCCTCTCTCCCTCTATTTCAGTCGGTCCCTCTTCCTCTATTTCAGTCGGTCCCTCTCTCCCTCTTCCTCTATTTCAATCAGTCCCTCTCTCCCTCTTTAACTTCCACTTTTCCTCTCTTTGGATCTATTTCGTTCATTATGTCCTTTTTTCCTTCTCTTGAGTTCTACTATCTTGTACTATCTTGTACTATCTGGTACTAATTGTGGCTCAGTAGGTTTGTACTCTGCTATCCTCTCTAAGAGCCAGCCTGATGAACTCTTTATTTGAATTAAGTTGATAATTTTAAGTCTCTAGATTTTGCTCACCTGAAGTAGAGTATATTGTGATAAATTGCAATGTACTGTATCCACATGTGTGATTGTATTGTGTTTAAAATGATCAACTTAATTCTTGCCTACAGAGTTCTCAGCTATACTTTTCGTGGCTGTTTATTTACCACCACAGACATATGCTGGCACTAAGACCGCACTCAGTCAGCTGCAAAAGGAAATAAGCAAACAGGAAACCACTCATCCAGAGGCGGAGCTACTAGTGGCCGGAGACTTTAATGCAGGGAAACTTAAATCAGTTCTACCAAATTTCTATCAACATGTTAAATGTGCAACCAGAGGGAGAATTCTAAATCACCTGTACTCCACACACAGAGACACGTACAAAGCTCTTCCTTGTCCTCCATTTGGTAAATCAACTCTATCCTCCTGATTCCTGCTTTTAAGCAAAAATGAAAGCAGGAAGCACCAGTGACTCGATCTATAAAAAAGTGGTCAGATGAAGCAGATGCTAAACTACAGGACTGTTTTGCTATCACAGACTGGAACATTCTCCAGGACTTGTCCGATGGCATTGAGGAGTAGAACCACATCAGTCACTGGCTTTATCAATAAGTGCATCGAGGACGTCGTCTCCACAGAGACTGTACGTACACACCCCGACCAGAAGCCATGGACTACAGGCAACATTCGCCACTGAGCTAAAGGGTAGAGCTGCCGCTTTCAAGGTGCGGGACTCTAACCCGGAAGCTTACAAGAAATCCTGCTATGCCCTGCGACGAACCATCAAACAGGCAAAGCACCAATACAGGACTAAGATTGAATCATACTACACCGGCCGCGACGCTCGTCTTATGTGGCAGGGCTTGCAAACTATTACAGACTACAAAGGGAAGCACAGCCACGAGCTGCCCAGTGACACGAGCCTACCAGACAACCTAAATCACTTCTATGCTCGCTTTGGGGCAAGCAACACTGAGGCATGCATGAGAGCATCAGCTGTTCCGGATGACTGTGTGATCACACTCTCTGTAGCTGACGTGAGTAAGCATATCATATATGCAGAGTCACTTTAACTATACATTCATGTACATACTACCTCAATCAGTTGGGCTGACCAACCAGTGCTCCCGCACTTTGTCTAACCGGGCTATCTGCATTGTGTCCCGCCACCCACCAACACCTCTTTAACGCTTCTGCTACTCTCTGTTCATCATATATGCATATTCACTTTAACCATATCTACATGTACATAATACCTCAGTCAGCCTGACTAACCGGTGTCAGTATGTAGCCTCGCTACTGTATATAGCCTCTCTACAGGTCAACATACACAAGGCTGCGGGGCCAGACGGATTACCAGGACGTGTGCTCCGGGCATGTGCTGAACAACTGGCAGGTGTCTTCACTGACATTTTCAACATGTCCCTGACTGAGTCTGTAATACCAACATTTCAAGCAGACCACCATAGTCGCTGTGCCCAAGAACACAAAGGCAACCTGCCTAAATGACTACAGACCCGTGGCACTCATGTCCGTAGCCATGAAGTGCTTTGAAAGGTTGGTAATGGCTCACATCAACACCATTAACCCAGAAACCCTAGACCCACAACAATTTGCATACCGCTCAAACAGATCCACACTGCCCTTTCCCACCTGGACAAAAGGAACATTTATGTGAGAATGCTATTCATTGACTTTAGCTCAGTGTTCAACACCATAGTGCCCTTAAAGTTCATCACCAGGCTAAGGACCCTGGGACTAAACACCTCCCTCTGCAACTGGATCCTGGACTTCCTGACGGACCGCCCCCAGGTGTTGAGGGTAGGTGGCAACACATCTGCCATGCTCATCCTCAACACTGGAGCCCCTCAGGGGTGCGTGCAAAGACCCCTCCTGTACTCCCTGTTCACCCACGACTGCATGGCCAGGCACGACTCCAACACATCATTAAGTTTGCAGACGACACAATAGTGGTAGGCCTGATCACCGACAACGACGAGACAGCTGATAGGGAGGAGGTCAGAGACCTGGCCGGGTGGTGCCAGAATAACAACCTATCCCTCAATGTAACCAAGACTAAGGAGATGATTGTGGACTACAAGAAATTGAGGACCGACCATGCCCCCCATTACCATGCCCCCCATTCTCATCGATGGGGCTGTAGTGGAGCAGGTTGAGAGCTTCAAGTTACTTGGTGTCCACATCAACAATAAACTAGAATGGTCCGAACACACCAAGACAGTCGTGAAGAGGGATTTGAAAAGAAAAGATTTGGCATGGGTCCTGAGATCCTCAAAAGGTTCCACAGCTGCAACATCGAGAGCATCCTGACTGGTTGCAACACTGCCTGGTACGGCAATTGCTCGGCCTCTGACCGCAAGGCACTTCAGAGGGTAGTGCATACGGCCTAGTACGTCACTGGGGCAAAGCTGCCATCCAGGACCTCTACACCAGGCGGTGTCAGAGGAAGACCCTAAAAATTGTCAAAGACCCCAGCCACCCCAGTCATAGACTGTTCTCTCTACTACCACATGGCAAGCGGTAACGAAGTGCCAAGTCTAGGACAAAAAGGCTTCTCAACAGTTTTTATCACCAAGCTATAAGACTCCTGAACAGCTAAACAAATGGCGACCCGGACTATTTGCATTGTGTGCCCCTCCCCCAACCCCTCTTTTTACACTGCTGCCACTCTCTGCTTATCATACAGTATATGCATAGTCACTTTAACTATACATTCATGTACATACCACCAACCAGTGCTCCCGCACATTGTCTAACCGGGCTATCTGCATTGTGTCCCGCCACCCACCAACCCCTCTTTTACGCTTCTGCTACTCTCTGTTCATCAAATATGCATATTCACTTTAACCATATCTACATGTACATACTACCTCAGTCAGCCTGACTAACCGGTGTCTGTATGTAACCTCGCTACTGTTATAGCCTCTCTACTGTATATAGCCTCTCTACTGTATATAGCCTCTCTACTGTTATAGCCTCTCTACTGTATATAGCTACTGTTATAGCCTCTCTACTGTTATCTCTACTGTTATAGCCCCTCTACTGTATATAGCCTCTCTACTGTATATAGCCCTCTACTGTATATAGCCTCTCTACTGTTATAGCTACTGTTATAGCCTCTCTACTGTATATAGCCTCTCTACTGTATATAGCCTCTACTACTGTATATAGCCTCTCTACTGTTATAGCCTCTCTACTGTATATAGCTTCTCTACTGTATATAGCCTCTCTACTGTATATAGCCTCTCTACTGTATATAGCCTCTCTACTGTATATAGCCTGTTATAGCCTCTACTGTATATAGCCTCTCTACTGTTATAGCCTCTCTATAGCCTCTACTGTTATGTATATAGCCTCTACTGTATATAGCCTCTCTACTGTATATAGCTCTACTGTTATCTCTACTGTATATAGCCTCTCTACTGTTATAGCCTCTCTACTGTATATAGCCTCTCTACTGTATATAGCCTCTCTACTGCCTCTACTGTTATAGCCTCTCTACTGTTATAGCCTCTCTACTGTTATAGCCTCTACTGTATATAGCCTCTCTACTGTATATAGCCTCTCTACTGTTATAGCCTCTCTACTGTTATAGCCTCTCTACTGTTATAGCCTCTACTGTACTGTTATAGCCTCTACTGTTATAGCCTCTCTACTGTATATAGCCTCTCTACTGTTATAGCCTCTACTAGCCTCTCTACTGTATATAGCCTCTCTACTGTTATAGCCTCTACTGTATATAGCCTCTCTACTGTTATCTCTACTGTATATAGCCTCTACTGTATATAGCCTCTCTACTGTATATAGCCTCTCTACTGTATATAGCCTCTACTGTTATGTTATAGCCTCTCTACTGTATATAGCCTCTCTACTGTTATAGCCTGTATATCTCTACTGTATATAGCCTCTCTACTGTTATCTCTACTGTATATAGCCTCTCTACTGTATATAGCCTCTCTACTGTATATAGCCTCTCTACTGTTATAGCCTCTCTACTGTATATAGCCTCTCTACTGTATATAGCCTCTCTACTGTATATAGCCTCTCTACTGTTATAGCCTCTCTACTGTTATAGCCTCTCTACTGTTATAGCCTCTACTGTTATAGCCTCTACTGTTATCTCTACTGTATATAGCCTCTCTACTGTTATAGCCTCTACTACTGTACTGTTATAGCCTACTCTACTGTATATAGCCTCTACTGTTATAGCCTCTCTCTACTGTATATAGCCCTCTACTCTCTATAGCCTCTCTACTGTTATAGCCTCCCTACTGTATATAGCCTCTCTACCTCTACTGTATATAGCCTCTCTACTGTATATAGCCTCTCTACCCTCTACTGTATATAGCCTCTCTACTGTATATAGCCTCTCTACTGTATATAGCCTCTCTACCTCTACTGTTATAGCCTCTACTGTTATAGCCTCTCTACTGTATATAGCCTCTCTACTGTATATAGCCTCTCTACTGTTATAGCCTCTACTGTTATAGCCTACTGTTATCTCTACTGTACTGTTATAGCCTCTCTACTGTATATAGCCCTCTACTGTATATAGCCTCTACTGTTATACTGTATATAGCCTCTCTACTGTATATAGCCTCTCTACTGTATATACTACTGTTATAGCCTCTCTACTGTATATAGCCTCTCTACTGTATATAGCCTCTCTACTGTATATAGCCTGTTATCTCTACTGTATATAGCCTCTACTGTATATAGCCTCTCTGTTATACTGTATATAGCCTCTCTACTGTTATAGCCTCTACTACTGTATATAGCCTCTCTACTGTTATAGCTACTCTCTACTGTATATAGCCTCTCTACTGTTATAGCCTCTCTACTGTATATAGCCTCTCTACTGTATATAGCCTCTACTCTCTACTGTTTATAGCCTCTCTACTGTTATAGCCTCTACTGTTATAGCCTCTCTACTGTATATAGCTACTCTCTACTGTTATAGCTACTGTATATACCTCTACTGTATATAGCTACTGTATATCTCTACTGTTATAGCCTCTCTACTGTATATAGCCTCTCTACTGTTATAGCCTCTACTGTATATAGCCTCTCTACTGTATATAGCCTCTCTACTGTATATAGCCTCTCTACTGTATATAGCTACTACCTCTACTGTATATAGCCTCTCTACTGTATATAGCCTCTCTACTGTATATAGCCTCTACTGTATATAGCCTCTACACTGTATATAGCCTCTCTACTGTATATAGCCTCTCTACTGTATATAGCCTCTACTGTATATAGCCTCTCTACTGTTATCTCTACTGTATATAGCCTCTCTACTGTATATAGCCTGTGTATAGCCTCTACTGTTATAGCCTCTCTACTGTATATAGCCTGTTATCTCTACTGTATATTAGCATTTCACTCTCTACTGCCTCTCTACTGTATATAGCCTCTCTACTGTATATAGGTCTACTACTGTTATAGCCTCTCTACTGTATATAGCCTCTCTACTGTATATCTCTACTGTATATAGCTACTGTATATCTCTACTGTATAGCCTCTCTAGCCCTCTACTGTATATAGCCTCTGTACTGTATATAGCCTCTCTACTGTATATAGCCTCTCTACTCTCTACTAGTACTGTATAGCCTACACTCTACTGTATATAGCCTCTCTACTGTATATAGCATACTGTATATAGCCTCTACTGTTATAGCCTCTCTACTGTATATAGCCTTCTACTGTATATAGCCTCTCTACTATTCAGCATTTACTGTATAGTCTACTCTCTACTGTATATAGCCTCTACCTCTCTACTGTATATAGCCTCTTACTGTATATAGCCTCTCTACTGTATATAGCCTTCTACTGTATATAGCCTCTCTACTGTATATAGCTCTCTACTGTATATAGCCCTCTACTGTATATAGCCTTCTACTGTATAGCCTCTCTACTGTATATCTCTACTGTATATAGCCTCTGTACCTCTACTGTTATAGCCTCTCTACTAGTATATAGCCTCTACTGTATATAGCCTCTCTACTGTATATAGCCTCTCTACTGTATATAGCCTGCCTCTCTACTGTAAATAGCCTTACTGTATATACTACTGTATATGTTGTATTTACATTTCTGTATAACCTGTATTGTTCACTACTAACTGTTGTATTCAGCATTTCACTATTGGTTAGAGCCTGTGTATTCAGCATTTCACTGTGAGGTCTACTACACCTGTTGTATTCAGCATTTCACTGTATACTACACCTGTTGTATTCAGCATTTCACTGTGAGGTCTACTACACCTGTTGTATTCAGCATTTCACTGTAGAGGTCTACTACACCTGTTGTATTCAGCATTTCACTGTGAGGTCTACTACACCTGTTGTATTCAGCATTTCACTGTGAGGTCTACACCTGTTGTATTCAGCATTTCACACCTGTTGTATTCAGCATTTCACTGTGAGGTCTACTACACCTGTTGTATTCAGCATTTCACTGTGAGGTCTACTACACCTGTTGTATTCAGCATTTCACTGTAAGTTCCACTACACCTGTTGTATTCAGCATTTCACTGTGAGGTCTACTACAGGTCTACTACACCTGTTGTATTCAGCATTTCACTGTGAGGTCTACTACACCTGTTGTATTCAGCATTTCACTGTAAGTTCCACTACACCTGTTGTATTCAGCATTTCACTGTAAGGTCTACTACACCTGTTGTATTATTCACTGTGAGGTCTACTACACCTGTTGTGACAAATAAAATATGATTTGATTCTGTTGTATTCAATAGATTACCAAGTAACGTTCATTGAAACAATTGTACTTTCTTAAAGCCTGTGCCTGTTGTTTTAAAGCATTTTGCCCATAAACCATTTCTTAAGTTTCTCTTAAAACTCCCAAGGTCGGGATTTTAAATGGTTTGGTCTACTACACCATTCCATTCCTCTGCACCAGTGTTAAGGAAAGAGCATTTTTTCCAGACATGCTCCTATATCTGTTGTATTCAGCGGTCTGATATTGGCACCTGTTGTAACACCGGGTCTCTTTGTGATGGCTACGAGAGTCTTATGAAATTAATGTACCCAGACAGGTATCTGGGGGCAAAAGTCAAGTATAACTTTAAAAACCATCAACAGTTCGATCTGCACCAACCGGATACCAACTGGTAGCCGATTCAGTTCCCTGAAATGATTAGGACCAATGTGCGTCTAACATCCCTGGAACTGAGCCAGTCCCAGTGGGCTGGAGATGAGATGATGGGCGGAGCTTGAGTATCAATCTCAGTTGTTTTGGGACGTTTGAAGTTTGTCCGTCAGATTTGTTTTAATACCCCTGAACCATAAGATGTACAGTCTGAACCATAAGATGCATAGTCATAGTGGCGTTGGACCAGAGATGTTGCCAGGGTCCTCATAGTGTCTGTATCCAGGACCTTTGTCCTGGAGTGAACCTTCCCAATGACATTCAGAGCCATGAGTTCACCTGTCATGTGTTGGTCCAGTTCACATCCCAAGTATGTAACAGAAAAATGTTCCTTCACCGCGACACCATTACACTTGAACGAGAAGTCGGAAGAGATTGTCACTTTGTGTGTGGAACCAAACAGGATGCATTCTATCTTGCCTAAATGCAGAGACTGTTTGTTGTCAGATAACCACTTACTGACTTTGGTCAGTTCGCTGCTTAGGGGCTTTTCAACGGTCTCCTAATTCTTAAGCTAAGCCAAGATGGTGGAATCATCCGTATACAGGGACAGAGAGCATGAACAGGCCGTGCATGTCATTTACAGTGCATGTCATTTATAGTGCATGTCATTTATAGTGCATGTCATTTATAGTGCATGTCATTTATAGTGCATGTCATTTACTGGGCATGTCATTTACTGGGCATGTCATTTATAGTGCATGTCATTTACAGTGCATGTCATTTACTGGGCATGTCATTTACTGGGCATGTCATTTACAGTGCATGTCATTTATAGTGCATGTCATTTACTGGGCATGTCATTTATAGTGCATGTCATTTATAGTGCATGTCATTTACAGTGCATGTCATTTACTGTGCATGTCATTTACTGGGCATGTCATTTATAGTGCATGTCATTTACTGGGCATGTCATTTATAGTGCATGTCATTTACTGGGCATGTCATTTACTGTGCATGTCATTTACTGGGCATGTCATTTATAGTGCATGTCATTTACTGGGCATGTCATTTATAGTGCATGTCATTTACTGGGCATGTCATTTACTGTGCATGTCATTTACTGGGCATGTCATTTATAGTGCATGTCATTTACAGTGCATGTCATTTATAGTGCATGTCATTTATAGTGCATGTCATTTACTGGGCATGTCATTTACTGGGCATGTCATTTACTGGGCATGTCATTTATAGTGCATGTCATTTACAGTGCATGTCATTTACAGTGCATGTCATTTATAGTGCATGTCATTTATAGGGCATGTCATTTACTGGGCATGTCATTTACTGGGCATGTCATTTACAGTGCATGTCATTTATAGTGCATGTCATTTACTGGGCATGTCATTTATAGTGCATGTCATTTATAGTGCATGTCATTTACAGTGCATGTCATTTATAGTGCATGTCATTTACAGTGCATGTCATTTACAGTGCATGTCATTTACTGGGCATGTCATTTACAGTGCATGTCATTTATAGTGCATGTCATTTACAGGGCATGTCATTTACAGTGCATGTCATTTACAGTGCATGTCATTTACAGTGCATGTCATTTATAGTGCATGTCATTTATAGTGCATGTCATTTATAGTGCATGTCATTTACAGTGCATGTCATTTACAGTGCATGTCATTTACAGGGCATGTCATTTATAGTGCATGTCATTTACAGTGCATGTCATTTATAGTGCATGTCATTTATAGTGCATGTCATTTACAGTGCATGTCATTTACAGTGCATGTCATTTACAGGGCATGTCATTTATAGTGCATGTCATTTACAGTGCATGTCATTTATAGTGCATGTCATTTACAGTGCATGTCATTTATAGTGCATGTCATTTATAGTGCATGTCATTTATAGTGCATGTCATTTACAGTGCATGTCATTTATAGTGCATGTCATTTATAGTGCATGTCATTTATAGTGCATGTCATTTATAGTGCATGTCATTTATAGTGCATGTCATTTACTGTGCATGTCATTTATAGTGCATGTCATTTACAGTGCATGTCATTTATAGTGCATGTCATTTATAGTGCATGTCATTTATAGTGCATGTCATTTACAGTGCATGTCATTTATAGTGCATGTCATTTATAGTGCATGTCATTTATAGTGCATGTCATTTATAGTGCATGTCATTTACAGTGCATGTCATTTATAGTGCATGTCATTTATAGTGCATGTCATTTATAGTGCATGTCATTTACAGTGCATGTCATTTACAGTGCATGTTATTTATAGTGCATGTCATTTACAGTGCATGTCATTTATAGTGCATGTCATTTACTGGGCATGTCATTTACAGTGCATGTCATTTACAGTGCATGTCATTTATAGTGCATGTCATTTATAGTGCATGTCATTTATAGTGCATGTCATTTACTGTGCATGTCATTTACAGTGCATGTCATTTACAGGGCATGTCATTTATAGTGCATGTCATTTATAGTGCATGTCATTTATAGTGCATGTCATTTATAGTGCATGTCATTTACAGTGCATGTCATTTACAGTGCATGTCATTTACAGTGCATGTCATTTACTGGGCATGTCATTTACTGTGCATGTAATTTACAGTGCATGTCATTTATAGTGCATGTCATTTACTGGGCATGTCATTTACTGTGCATGTCATTTATAGTGCATGTCATTTATAGTGCATGTCATTTATAGTGCATGTCATTTACAGTGCATGTCATTTACAGTGCATGTCATTTACAGTGCATGTCATTTACTGGGCATGTCATTTACTGTGCATGTAATTTACAGTGCATGTCATTTATAGTGCATGTCATTTACAGTGCATGTCATTTATAGTGCATGTCATTTACAGGGCATGTCATTTACAGTGCATGTCATTTATAGTGCATGTCATTTATAGTGCATGTCATTTACTGGGCATGTCATTTATAGTGCATGTCATTTATAGTGCATGTCATTTATAGTGCATGTCATTTACAGTGCATGTCATTTATAGTGCATGTCATTTACAGGGCATGTCATTTATAGTGCATGTCATTTATAGTGCATGTCATTTATAGTGCATGTCATTTAGAGGGCATGTCATTTATAGTGCATGTTATTTACAGGGCATGTCATTTACAGGGCATTCGAAAAGTATTCAATTATTTGTAATTCTTCTATTTATTTTTTATTTTTTATTTTAATAAATTCATTTATTGTTTACTTCAGTTCATATAGTAAATACTTTCTTAACAATTACTTCTTCTTAAAACTGCAATGTTGGTTTAGGGCTTGTAAGTAAGCATTTCACTGTAAGGTCAACACCTGTTGAATTTGGCGCATGTGACAAATAAGATTAGATTTGATTTGATTTTGATAATAAGGAGTTGGTGACAAAACCAATTGTTTTATGATTGTACAACAAAATATTACGCTTCACCGAATCAAAAGCTTTCTGAAGGTCAAGCATGACCGTACCACAGAGGTTGCTACCTGTCAATTTCCTGCTTGTGATACCTTTCCATGTTGTGTGTTGCACAAGGTCCGATAGCTGGTATGTTATGCGGTCCTGTGGTTTCTGGTTGCCGAGATATTTAAGCATCTTTGTAACGTCTGAAGTTGAAACTTGGGGAAATGCAAACTGCCCTCTGGAGATGCCCCTGGCTTAATAAAAGGTTTGAATATGATGGTTTACAGAGGTGACAGTGCATTCCGGGAGTTGGTCAACAAGGTTGCTGGCAATGGTGGTGGAAAAACTCATTAAAATGATCAGCCACCTGTGCTCTGTCAAGGTTCCACATGGTCAGGTCATCTGAGGCTATGACTGCATTTGGGATGCAGCCTATGTATATTGCTGTCCTATCTATATTTGATGAGTAGGTCATCCCAGCATTAGTATCCATCCTAAAGTCCATATCTGCGAAATGTTTTCCCCCTTTGAGAAGACATCGCTATCCCATTCCAAACCCAGTGATGAAATTGAAATAGAAAAGTACTGACTGACACGTTCAATGACATCAAAAGCGCGTTGGGACAACGTTTACATCATTCCTGATGATTTGCTTATGCAAATCAAACGGCTCATTGGTGTTATTGGCAGCTGGTCTGCCTCAGTTGGTAGAGTAAACGTCACCAAGTTGACATGTGGTCCAGACAAGACAAGGACAAGGACAAAACACTGAGGGACATGTCTTATGCGGCATACGGTCAGTGCTTCTGGATGTGCTCATAGCCGTTGATTATCTACACGCCTGGGCACTGCAATTACATTCATAGCAGCCTTATTACAGTGAGATTGATGCTGTGGCTAGACCATGTGTTCGGGGGAAGTGGATGAATGGTGGTTGGCTGAACTTGTTTAGCTGTTTGTTTTCTCTAGCAGCTTTGGCAAGATGGAGAGGAGAGCAGAGGCATAGCCAGGGAGATGAGAGCAGGCAACCAGCCCTTCCTCCTCTACATTCACCAACGCCTTCTCATATTACAGAACACAGACGGAGATGGCAAATGTGTGTGTTTCTGCATTCCCTTTCGTCTGTTGACCAGGGTAGTAGATCAAACATACTTATCCAGGTTAGAGGCAGAATGGAAGCATTCTGGAGCCATACACACACACACACACACACACACACACTTTCTCACTCCTTGCCCGCTGATTGCACTATCCATCAACTGTCTGAGAAAATCTCCCTCCTTGGGCACACTTAATTTCTATCTTATCCCTCCATTTCTGTCATTTTACTGCTGCCATCTATCTCCTACAGCCCTCCCCCTCTTGCTTTCTCCTGTCAGCTGATCTGTGCCTTCTAAGAGAAATACTGCCATAGTTCTCTATACCAAGGTAGAGAACCATTTAACTGCAGACATCTGCCTACATTGTACCTCATTTATGATGAGGTAAATATCTTCATTTGCATCCTTTCTTTCTTTGTGATCAAGTGTCTTATTAGAAACAAATAGCAGGACAAAGGAATTGGATAATAAACAAAACCAGAGAAGCCATCAGGAAACTAGACATCCTGTTTCCCCCCAACACTCCCACAGGACCTCAGAGATTTGAACTATAACTTATGCTGGTAAGAGTGGCAGGTCAGAATTGATGACACTCTCTCTGGCATATTCTTTCTTAACACAGTCTGTTATTCTCAGTTCGTAGTCTTTTCTAATTGTATAGCCCTCTTTATTACCTTCGTTTCAAAAATACCTCTCTTCTACAACTCTTGCTAAGAACGTCCTCATATGGACACTGTACTCTTCAAAGGCTTGTTTTTTTTGGGGGGGCAACCAAGGGACAGTTACCTTGATGTGTATGAGCAGCTCCTCCGGGTGAAATGCAATGGTGGAGCTGGGGGTACGCCTAACTGATTAAAACTGTCAGGAGATCAAAGTCCTGTGGGACTGTCAAGCCACTGTCTGTCTGAGCACCGTGTTGCAAACATGCACTGACAGTAGACTAGCTTTCAGACCTGTGTGTATTGTTTCAGGACCATGGAAAACAAAATACTGTACATTGTCTCCTAGTAGTACATCTGACCTGATGTTTCAGGACCATGGAGAGCAACACAAATTTTTCACCATGTAGGTTACATCTGGATTTTGTTGGAGCATTGTCTTACTTTCTCTTTCCAGTCTCACAGAATTTGATCAAGTAAAGCAGTGCTTTTACTCGAGTGCCTTTCTTTTCAGGACCACGGAGAGTGACATAGTTTTTGTTACTGGTAGTGCGATCATCTCAGCTATCCCAAATCGAACTAAGATGGATGGTTGAGAGCGATATTTTCCCCATAATTGCTGATCATGTTAGATCTGAGATCAACTTGTGGAATGAAGAAGGAGGAAGGATTAAGGATGATGTCATTTCATTGTACTCAATAAGGCAGAGCCAAACAAGAGCGACACTTCAGCCATGCACCATAGGCTGGTATAACTACCCGACTCAGACTCAAATATTGATCAGCTATTTCATCAGTCAAACATGAGTGGTGTTGGGGTTAGTGGAGACACATATATCTCTGGAAGACACGTGAATTGATGCTCTTAGTGAAAGGTGTGGGTGGAGGTCAATACAGTAACTCACTGACTCCTCTTTTACAGTTCTCTCAACTCTTTCTTCACACACACAGACACACGTACACACACACACACACACACACACACACACACACACACACACACACACACACACACACACACACACACACGCACGCACGCACGCACGCACGCACACGCACACGCACGCACGCACGCACGCACGCACACACACACACGTACACGTACACACACGTACACACAGACACACGTACACACACACACACACACACACACACACACAGACACGTACACACACACACACACACATACACACAGACACACGTACACACACACACGCACACGCACGCGCACGCACGCACACACACACACACACACACACACACACACACACACACACACACACACACACACACACAGACACGTACACACACACACAAACACACAGACACACGTACACACACACACACACACACACACATACACTACCGTTCAAAAGTTTGGGGTCACTTAGAAAAAAGTCCATTAAAATATCATCAAATTGATCAGAAATACAGTGTAGACATTGTTAATGTTGTAAATGACTATTGTAGCTGGAAATGGATGATTTTTAGTGGAATATCTACATAGGAGTACAGAGGCCCATTATCAGCTACCATCACTCCTGTGTTCCAATGGCACGTTGTGTTAGCTAATCCAAGTGTAACGCTCAATGAGTGAATAGGTGTGGAGTCAGGCGCAGAGAGCAAAGGATGCGGGAAAAAACACGCTTTAATGTCCAAAATAATCACAGGAACAAAATAGTAGACCCAAACCGGGTATAACTACAAGAACAAAAATGTACCCTAACGTGAAATATAAGGACAGCGAGAAACCCGATGAAAACACTAACCACTCTAACACATACAGAATGAACAAGCCCGCACAAACAGAAGCGGGCTAAACGAACTTAAATAACCCCACCCTAACAATCAAACAAGGAACAGGTGAAACCAATTAGACAAAGCCAAACGAACACAGAACAAAGGATCGGTGGCAGCTAGTAGACCGGCGACGACGATCGCCGAGCGCCACCCGAACAGGAAGGGGAGCCACCGTCGGAAATATTAAAAGGCTAATTGATCATTACAAAACCCTTTTGCAATTATGTCACAGCTGAAAACTGTTGTCCTGATTAAAGAAGCAATAAAACTGGCCTTCTTTAGACTAGTTGAGTATCTGGAGCATCAGCATTTGTGGGTTCGATTACAGGCTCAAAATGGCCAGAAACAAAGCACTTTCTTCTGAAACTCGTCAGTCTATTCTTGTTCTGAGAAACAAAGGCTATTCCATGTGAGAAATTGCCAAGAAACTGAAGATCTCGTACAACGCTGTGTACTACTCCCTTCCTAAAACAGAGCAAACGGGCACTAACCAGAATAGAAAGAGGAGTGGGAGGCCCCGGTGCACAACTGAGCAAGAGCAAGAGGACAAGTACATTCGTGTCTTGTTTGAGAAACAGACGCCTCACAAGTCCCCAACTGGCAGGTTCTTTAAATAGTACCTGCGAACACCAGTCTCAACATCAACAGTGAAGAGCTGACATCAGGATGCTGGTGGCCAAAAAGATTTGACAAAAAATTTGATTTTCTTTCAAAAACAAGAACATTTCTAAGTGACCCCAAACTTTTGAACAGCAGTGTATACACACACACCGCACCCTTATCTTTAGTCTGTACAAGGAACCACCCTGTTTCCCCTCTTCATTCATCTCTCCTATTTCCTCCCTCGTCTGCCCCTCCTCTCCACTTTAGTCTGTGGAGCCACGCTGTCCGTTCTTCATTCATCCCCTGCATTCCTTCCTTTATCTGCTGCCTCACATTATTTACTACCTGACTTCAGCGCTGATCTGGGATCCTTTGCTTATTTCTATTCCTTTTGTCTCAATGTGTGTGTGTGTGTGTGTGTGTGTGTGTGTGTGTGTGTGTGTGTGTGTGTGTGTGTGTGTGTGTGTGTGTGTGTGTGTGTGTGCGTGTGCGTGTGTGTGTGTGTGCGTGTGTGTGTCCAGTGCCTTCATTTGTTTCACTAGCAGGTTGTTTTGGGGATAGATTGATTAGTATTCGAAGGCTGATGTCCCGTTACTTGTTTGCTGTGTCTGCCAGTGGAGTGTGTGTATACAACCACAAATCCCCAGTGTAACCTGCCCTGTGGGTTAACGATTTGTGTGTGTCTCAATCCCTCGCTTTGTGCTATCTAGAAAGTGACTCAACGAAGCACCAAAAGGACTCGGGCACACCTTATATCTTGACTTTAGGCACCTTAGTACATTTCTACATTTCAGTGAAATTGTAAGTAAAACGTGGGACAATGCACATACCTGTATTTATGTGTACAAACTTATACTGCAGGAATTCACTTTGGTGTAGGGGGTTGACAGCTCCTTATATGGCTCTACTCAGTTTCCTGTCCACTGCCCCCCCACCCCACACGTACATACACACACACACACACACACACACACACACACACACACACACACACACACACACACACACACCTAATTATGACGAGCAGGAGTCCAACCCCCTCACATCCCATTTTCTCTGGTTCTGATCAATGAAGAGAGAGAGAGAACGTCACAGTGTTTTCGTTCAGTACACGTTACCTCACACGCACTCTGAAGACACAGCAGCGAGAAAGGGCACCCGTATCTATCCGTTGCATTACTAGCTTGTTTCTTTCAGAGAGAGCTCTGCAGACGTGAAAATACCACGATTCCTGCCGAAGTGGAAGTCTCGCCAGTTGCCACAGTCTTTCCCGGATCCCCTTCAACCTTCTCGCCGCATTTCTCCATCCTAGGTTTTCTGGAATGAGCTGTTTTCCTGCTTGCGTCGTTTCCATGTCAGCATGGGAACTGCCGTGTCCAAAAGGAAGAATATAAGAAACGATGCGACATCTTCCGTGGCAGCCAAAGTTAGGTGAGTGCCCTCTGTCCCGACCGACCAAACACCCACCGACAGACTAGCCTTTCGGCATTACCGTCACATTGTAACAGATATCTGCTGTGCTACAAAATTACTGAACATAGGCTGAGATAGGACCTAACAGTGAAATTAAGGTCACCTCTTTATGCAACAAGAACAGGTGTATTTAGGCTAACCAACGAAACTGCGTAATTGCGCGTTTATTAACGCCTCGATCTATTCATGGTGGGTCCCCCCGCAATTATTTTCCGTCATGTCGTCCCGTGCAGGACAGTTAGGATAGATATCATCATCATAATAATCGGGGAGCAACATCACTGCGTCTTCAGCTTCCTCGACATGACTTGGTTGCACAAATAGCAATTGATGGGTTGCACAATTTACCATTTAGGTTCCCAAAGTGGCCTTTGTTCTGACCATTGGCGCATGCATGTCTCAGGGCGCATGCATGTCTCAGGGCGCATGCAGAAAGTGTGTATCATGACAGGGAATATGTTCACGTATACTGGACATCTGTATGGTGCAGTGCAATTTAGATTAGTTTGAGCTTAGTCCATTTCAACTTCAGTTCACTCTGTCTGGATCTCATTTGCAGACAACAGTTTAACACATTAGCACATATAGCTCTTGAAGGCGGCCTAAAATCAAACATGATATGTAAAAGAAAGGTCAAAGGATGGCAACATCGTCTAACACATTTAGGAGACTGTAGGCTATGGGTCCCACCGCACGGATGGTGACTTGTTTTCAACCAATGGATCAGATAAGACGGACACGTACCATTAACCGTTATCTTTAGAAACAATTGGATTTGTAATGGTCTGCATTTGACCTTAATAGCAGCGACTACCGGTATTGGATGCACTGGCGTTGCACCCTGCGGGAAAATGATCGAGCTATCAATTCATCAATCAGCCGCAATTGACTCGCGCGCCTTCGGTCTTCGGGCGTCACGGTGAGTTATTGCACCAGTCGGAAAATGGAAACAGAATGCCTATAAACGCCACCGTTCATTTATTAAGCAAAGAAAGCATAAACAATCCTATATTTGGCAGGTCTCTGAGGCTATAGGCTAAGGCTAACCAGTCTAAACGACCCACGTGAGCTAAACGTTACTTCGCGTGCCCCGTGAAAGTTTAAACACAGATCATTCATCTGGGAGATTTCTGAAACCGTGTCACCAAGGCAATAATGTCTAACAGCAACGCATTTACGTTTATTCTAAAGTTGGCAATGCGCAGGTATCCTGTGTTTACTGTTTGGGTATATTGAGCGGAATAACCCGCAGTTTTCTCAAAGCACGTCGTCTGATTATGGATTCCCAAAAAATGGATCGGCCTCGACTCAATTTAGCCACTAATGAAATCAGTGTGATGGCTCCCTCATGCCATCATGGCTGCAGCTGCACCTTGGTGGGATTAAATGGACCTTGCAGCAGGTGGAATAGGAGAGACATTCACAGAGATAAACATATCTGATTGGTCACACATGAGTTGTCACACAACCTTTGTTTAATGGAGGTCACTGCATGACCTTGAATCCAGATGCTGGGTTAATGTCATAGATAGATGTTGGATTATATTGGTATGCTTATGTCATTCTATGCGTGTGTGTATGTGTGTGCGTGTGTGTGTATGTGTGTGTGTGTGTGTGTGTGTGTGTGTGTGTGTGTGTGTGTGTGTGTGTGTGTGTGTGTGAACCCTCTCTGTATGCAGTGCTGTGTGTGTGTTTTCCACTCTGTACATCTTTCTCTTATCTCTTTATTCACACACACACACACGCACGCACGCACGCACGCACGCACGCACGCACGCACGCACGCACGCACGCACGCACGCACGCACACACACACACACACACACACACACACACACACACACACACACACACACACACACACACACACACACACACACACACACACACACACCAATCTCCTGCCTGACTCATGGACATTATCTCTCATGCCTTTCAGTTGACTGGAGTTTGAATGATATGATTGAACATACAGTAGTATACACTAGAGTAGGATCCAGGCTCAGTACACTCCTCATTACACTCCTCATTACACTCCTCATTACACTCCTCATTACACTCCTAATTACACTCCTCATTACACACCTCATTACACTCCTCATTACACTCCTCATTACACCCCTCAGTACACTCCTCAGTACACTCCTCATTACACTCCTCATTACACTCCTCATTACACTCCTCATTACACTCCTCATTACACTCCTCATTACACCCCTCAGTACACTCCTCAGTACACTCCTCATTACACTCCTCAGTACACTCCTCATTACACTCCTCATTACACCTCATTACACTCCTCATTACACTCCTTAGTACACTCCTCGGTACACTCCTCATTACACTCCTTAGTACACTCCTCGGTACACTCCTCTGTACACTCCTCGGTACACTCCTCATTACACTCCTTAGTACACTCCTCGGTACACTCCTCTGTACACTCCTCATTAGACTCCTCTGTACACTCCTCATTACACTCCTCATTACACTCCTCTGTACACTCCTCATTACACTCCTCATTACACTCCTCTGTACACTCCTCATTACACTCCTCATTACACTCCTCAGTACACTCCTCATTACACTCCTCAGTACACTCCTCATTACACTCCTCATTACACTCCTCATTACACTCCTCATTACACTCCTCTGTACACTCCTCATTACACTCCTCATTACACTCCTCAGTACACTCCTCATTACACTCCTCATTACACTCCTCATTACACTCCTCATTACACTCCTTAGTACACTCCTCGGTACACTCCTCATTACACTCCTTAGTACACTCCTCTGTACACTCCTCATTACACTCCTCAGTACACTCCTCGGTACACTCCTCATTACACTCCTTAGTACACTCCTCGGTACACTCCTCATTACACTCCTTAGTACACTCCTCGGTACACTCCTCATTACACTCCTTAGTACACTCCTCGGTACACTCCTCATTACACTCCTTAGTACACTCCTCGGTACACTCCTCATTACACTCCTTAGTACACTCCTCGGTACACTCCTCATTACACTCCTTAGTACACTCCTCGGTACACTCCTCATTACACTCCTTAGTACACTCCTCGGTACACTCCTCATTACACTCCTTAGTACACTCCTCTGTACACTCCTCATTACACTCCTCAGTACACTCCTCGGTACACTCCTCGGTACACTCCTCATTACACTCCTTAGTACACTCCTTAGTACACTCCTCGGTACACTCCTCATTACACTCCTTAGTACACTCCTCGGTACACTCCTCATTACACTCCTTAGTACACTCCTCTGTACACTCCTCATTACACTCCTCAGTACACTCCTCATTACACTCCTCTGTACACTCCTCATTACACTCCTCATTACACTCCTCATTACACTCCTCTGTACATTCCTCATTACACTCCTCATTACACTCCTCGGTACACTCCTCAGTACACTCCTCTGTACATTCCTCATTACACTCCTCTGTACACTCCTCATTACACTCCTCTGTACACTCCTCTGTACACTCCTCATTACACTCCTCTGTACACTCCTCATTACACTCCTCTGTACACTCCTCTGTACACTCCTCATTACACTCCTCTGTACACTCCTCAGTACACTCCTCATTACACTCCTCATTACACTCCTCATTACACTCCTCTGTACACTCCTCTGTACACTCCTCTGTACACTCCTCATTACACTCCTCTGTACACTCCTCATTACACTCCTCATTACACTCCTCTGTACACTCCTCATTACACTCCTCTGTACACTCCTCTGTACACTCCTCGGTACACTCCTCGGTACACTCCTCTGTACACTCCTCATTACACTCCTCATTACACTCCTCGGTACACTCCTCTGTACACTCCTCATTACACTCCTCATTACACTCCTCATTACACTCATCTCAGGTTAGTCAGCTCCAACCTGTATTGTCATTACTGAGATCACACATCTAACACATTCAATATTCATCACTCACTCACCTGCATATGAACTCATCAATGCATGGTCACGCACAGTCCTAACCTAATCTATGTAACATGTAACATGTACAGTACTAACCTAATCTATGTAACATGTACAGTACTAACCTAATCTATGTAACATGTACAGTACTAACCTAATCTATGTAACATGTACAGTACTAACCTAATCTATGTAACATGTACAGTACTAACCTAATCTATGTAACATGTACAGTACTAACCTAATCTATGTAACATGTACAGTACTAACCTAATCTATGTAACATGTAACATGTACAGTACTAACCTAATCTATGTAACATGTACAGTACTAACCTAATCTATGTAACATGTACAGTACTAACATAATCTATGTAACATGTAACATGTACAGTACTAACCTAATCTATGTAACATGTACAGTACTAACCTAATCTATGTAACATGTACAGTACTAACCTAATCTATGTAACATGTACAGTACTAACCTAATCTATGTAACATGTACAGTACTAACCTGATCTATGTAACATGTACAGTACTAACCTAGTCTATGTAACATGTACAGTACTAACCTAATCTATGTAACATGTACAGTACTAACCTAATCTATGTAACATGTACAGTACTAACCTAATCTATGTAACATGTACAGTACTAACATAATCTATGTAACATGTAACATGTACAGTACTAACCTAATCTATGTAACATGTACAGTACTAACCTAATCTATGTAACATGTACAGTACTAACCTAATCTATGTAACATGTACAGTACTAACCTAATCTATGTAACATGTACAGTACTAACCTGATCTATGTAACATGTACAGTACTAACCTAATCTATGTAACATGTACAGTACTAACCTAATCTATGTAACATGTACATGTACAGTACTAACCTAATCTATGTAACATGTACAGTACTAACCTAATCTATGTAACATGTACAGTACTAACCTAATCTATGTAACATGTACAGTACTAACCTAATCTATGTAACATGTACAGTACTAACCTAATCTATGTAACATGTACAGTACTAACCTAATCTATGTAACATGTACAGTACTAACCTAATCTATGTAACATGTACAGTACTAACCTAATCTATGTAACATGTACAGTACTAACCTAATCTATGTAACATGTACAGTACTAACCTAATCTATGTAACATGTACAGTACTAACCTAATCTATGTAACATGTAACATGTACAGTACTAACCTAATCTATGTAACATGTACAGTACTAACCTAATCTATGTAACATGTACAGTACTAACCTAATCTATGTAACATGTACAGTACTAACCTAATCTATGTAACATGTACAGTACTAACCTAATCTATGTAACATGTACAGTACTAACCTGTTCTATGTAACATGTACAATACTAACCTAATCTATGTAACATGTACAATACTAACCTAATCTATGTAACATGTACAGTACTAACCTAATCTATGTAACATGTACAGTACTAACCTAATCTATGTAACATGTACAGTACTAACCTAATCTATGTAACATGTACACACTCATTTTAGGGGGAAAATAATCCTACAGTAAAAGGATTTAAATATCTGAAGAAATCGCCACCTGGGGGCAGCTGGAAGCGGTTTTTGTAGACAATGCAGTACCGTACCTACATTAGATAAATTGTTTTATTATATGTTGAAGGCAAGCAGTAGGCAGAATAAACTGTTTTGGTTACCTGCGTGGTCTTGCGGTTAAAGGCACGGACTTGAGGTTTTGATTCCTGCTCTTTGATTCGTGGATGAATGTCTATTTTTGGCACATTAATTCCACGTCGTTACAGGGTTAAAACAGAAACAAGTCGAAGGTTAACAGTCCAGGCATTCATTCCGAGTGGTTTGGGGGAGGCAAGCACTAAGAATAATCAGTATTCTTCGTGCTTGCTAGAACATTGTGAACCGTTGTAGCACAGTGATCTATACAGCGCACTCCAGCTCCGAGCCGCATGAGTGCTGGTCGATTTTGTGACCAGCCCGAACCTACATTAATTAGGCCCACAAATGAATTGCGTTTTTAAAGAGTGTTAAATAAATAGTGTGATAATTTACGCATCGAGGAAATGTCCCTCAGCTCAACAAAAGCTTGAAGACAGAAGTCTGGAGGAACGTGTGTACGTACAGTAGGCCTACATCGATCAATCAACTGACGGCCCAAATCAGCGCATCAACTCAGCCGGGGAAAAACTAACAGTAGTCTATTATCAGTTTTCACCTTTCATTATTTGACAATGAATAGGCTAACGGGTAGCATAAAGAATGTACTGGAATATAATCAAATAACATTGGGCCTTGTGCAACCATCGATGACACTAGATTAGATTATCGCCAGCTGATGTCTCATTAAACAATCAATAGCACTAAATTCACCCACACAGCTGATCTCAATTGCAATCATTATTGGTCACCTCATTACTGCGCCCTAAAATACGATGTCAGTGTTACATTAATGTTAGTCCTGCTTGCAACCAAAATCTTTCAAGATACACTCTATATATTTCTATATATACACAAAAGTATGTGGACACCCCTTCAAATTAGTGGATTCGGCTATTTCAGCCACACCCGTTGCTGACCGGTGTATAAAATCGACCACACAGCCATGCGATCTCCATAGACAAACATTGGCAGTAGAATGGGTTTGGGGCGGCAGGGTAGCCTAGTGGTTAGAGCGCTGGACTAGTAACCGGAAGGTTGCAAGTTCAAACCCCCGAGCTGACAAGGTACAAATCTGTCGTTCTGCCCCTGAACAGGCAGTTAACCCACTGTTCCTAGGCCGTCATTGTAAATAAGTGTTCTTAACTGACTTGCCTAGTTAAATAAAGGTAAAATAAAAATAAATAAATAAAAATGGCCATAATGAAGAGCTCAGTGACTTTCAACGTGGCACCATCATAGAATGCCACCTTTCCAACAAGTCAGTTGGTCAAATTTCTGCCCTGCTAGAGCTGCCCCGGTCAACTGTAAGTGCTGTAATTGTGAAGTGGAAACGTCTAGGAGCAACAACGGCTCAGCCGTAAAGTGGTAGGCCACACAAGCTCACAGAACTGGACTGCCGAGTGCTGAACCACGAACATCGTCTGTCCTCAAGTTGCAACACTCACTACCGAATTCCAAACTGCCTCTGGATGCAACGTCAGCACAAAAACTGTTCGTCGGAACTTCATGAAATGGGTTTCCATGGCAGAGCAGCCGCACACAAGCCTAAGATCACCATGTGCAATGCCAAGCGTTGGCTGGAGGGGTGTAAAACCTGCCACTGTTGGATACTGGAGCAGTGGAAACACGTACTCTGGAGTGATGAATCACACTTCACCATCTGGCAATCCGACAGACAAATCTGGGTTTGATGGATGCCAGGAGAACGCTACCTGCCTGAATGCATAGTGCCAACTGTAAAGTTAGGTGGAGGAGGAATAATGGACTGGGGCTGTTTTTCATGGTTCGGGCTAGGCCCCCTTAGTTCCAGTGAAGGGAAATCTTGATGTTACAGCATACAAAGACATTCTAGATGATTCTATACTTCCAACTTTGTGGCAACAGCTTGGGGAAGGTCCTTTCCTGTTTCAGCATGACAATGTCCCCGTGCACAAAGCGAGGTACATACAGAAATGGTTTGTCGAGATCGGTGTGGAGGAACTTGACTGGCCTGCACAGAGCCTTGTCCTCAACCCCATCGAACACCTTTCAGATGAATTGGAACAGCGACTGCGAGGCAGGCCGAATCGCCCAACATCTGTGCCCGACCTCACTAATGCGCTTTTTGCTGAATGGAAGGAAGTCCATGCAGCCAAGTTCCAACATCTAGCGGAAAGCCCAGAAGAGTGGAGGCTGTTGTAGCAGCAATGTTCCAACATCTAGCGGAAAGCCCAGAAGAGTGGAGGCTGTTGTAGCAGCAATGTTCCAACATCTAGCGGAAAGCCCAGAAGAGTGGAGGCTGTTGTAGCAGCAATGTTCCAACATCTAGCGGAAAGCCCAGAAGAGTGGAGGCTGTTATAGCAGAAAAGGGGGGACCGACTCCATAGTAATGCCCATGATTTTGGAATGAGATGTTCGAGCAGGTGTCCACGTACTTTTTGGTCATCCTGGTTTACCACGGCACATCTACCATTTCCTGGTTTACCACGGCACATCTACCATTTCCTGGTTTACCACGGCACATCTACCATTTCCTGGTTTACCACGGCACATCTACCATTTCCTGGTTTACCATGGCACATCTACCATTTCCTGGTTTACCACGGCACATCTACCTTGACAATTTACCCAACACTTTGTATGAATGGAAACTAATGTTGGTGTAGTCTACTTTATGTGCTTCTTATTGATGTTGTCTAATAGTGTCTGGTATGGTAATTTCTTATCAAGATCAGGGGTAAAATATCCCCGAACTGTCCATATTTAAAATGGTCAATATATCAGGGCGATTTAATTATTTGTGCCACAAGGGCCTTTATGTGCTCTGAAGGCCTTTATGTGCTCTGAAGGCTGTGTCCCGAACCTCTAGACCACCCCAGGCCACAATTCAGCTATATAAAATAATGGTAAAATAATGGTGGCTGATCTGTATGGCTGTTTTTGTACATTTGAATGTTGCAGTAATAGCACCTTGTCCTGTAGTGTTTGAGGATGCAAGAGACATTTATTTTGATAGCAAGCCCTGATCCCAATGACTCTACTGCCCCCGCATGGACAGAAAGAGAACTGCTCATTTTCAGGGACTCTCAGCGCTCATTTGAATTTCTCCGTGACAAAAGAATGATCAAGTTAAGATCCGACATCTCTATACACACACACACACACACACACACACACACACACACACACACACACACACACACACACACACACACACACACACACACACACACACACACACACACACACACACACACACACACACACACACACACACACACACACAGTCTGTCTCTCTCTCATAGACACATAAACACAGCTGGCCTCTATGATTGGTATTCACAGCCAGGCCTGTGCTGCGAGACGTTGTGACCCCATAAAGCCATTAAAAGGGTGTCAGGCTGAACGTGCTCAACACACAGAAGCTCCTCCAGTGGTCCTGCTTTCCACACACATGCACATGTACACACACACACACACACACACACACACACACACACACACACACACACACACACACACACACACACACACACACACACACACACACACACACACACACACACACAACAGTACAGCTGGTAATAATAGTCCTTCTATTTGATGCACCCCGTCCTGCTCTCCTCCCCATTGTCTAAAGGGCAGGCAGGGCTCTGCAGCTCTGCAAACTGCTCCTCCTATCAGAGTGGTCTTTTTGCAGTGCCTGTTCTCCTGCTCTACCCCACTGTCCTTTAGTCTATGCCTTCTCATATTCTCTCCCTCTGTGCTCCATCAAAGAGCCTTCTGTTCCTGCTGGATCCCGACACATAGCATGTTCCCTCTTTATCTTAGGAATAGTACCTACGATTTTTGACATTTGGCCTTCCCCTTTCCTCTCTGTTGCCCACCTATGGATTCATTGCAATGCTTTCTCTTTCCTGTCCTCTTCTTCTCGCCCACTCAAACCGCACTCATCTCCGAGGCTGAACCTGAACCAGAAGCAGTGGAACAGACAGTCTCAGGTGAAAGTGTGCGTCCTGTGTTAGTGGGACATATGGCTGAGCTCCGTGGCTCCTCCGTGCTCCCGTAGGCCGGTGTCTGTGTGATGGATGAGGCCAGCTGTTCTCATCCACAGTGGCGAGGCCTCTCTGTCTCGCTCATCCGTTCCTGGCGTTATCGTCAAACTGTGGAGGGGGGGCCTCACTGAAGAGCTCCGCCAGGGGACACAGGGTCAAACTGTGGAGGGGGGGCCTCACTGAAGAGCTCCGCCAGGGGACACAGGGTCAAACTGTGGAGGGGGGGCCTCACTGAAGAGCTCCGCCAGGGGACACAGGGTCAAACTGTGGAGGGGGGGCCTCACTGAAGAGCTCCGCCAGGGGACACAGGGTCAAACTGTGGAGGGGGGGCCTCACTGAAGAGCTCCGCCAGGGGACACAGGGTCAAACTGTGGAGGGGGGGCCTCACTGAAGAGCTCCGCCAGGGGACACAGGGTCAAACTGTGGAGGGGGGGCCTCACTGAAGAGCTCCGCCAGGGGACACAGGTTCAAACTGTGGA